>NC_056725.1:759233400-759257254 GCF_019279795.1 Protopterus annectens | reverse complement strand
AGGCACAGCTGGAGGCTGCAGAGGCTGAATCAGGCACAGAGGTTTACATCCCTCTTCCATCCTCATTATCACTGTACACAGCCAGTATGCCTATGCATACCCAGTCCCCTGAGGCCACAGATATTGGACAGTTGAAGGGTGGGGACATTGAACAGGGAAGTGTGAGTACTGTGGCTTCAGTGACAGCACTGGGCATAGCCAAATTGTTGAGGAGGTTCCACACAGGCAGATTAATAGGAGTGGTCATAGGAGGTCTGCTGTCCCTCCACCACCTGTTGCAGGTGTCTCACCACGTGTCACTCAGCATATGTTTAGGGCCATCATGGAGGCACAGGCACATTCAGAAAGGAACTCCCGATGAATGCTCAGGGTTCTATATTCAGCACAGTCTGACATCCTTGACTGCCTCCACCATGTTGCTGATACCCTGGATTGGTTGACTGACACAGTGGAAAGAGGTAGGTCTGAGACAGATCACATACTATCTGTCATGGAATGCATATTGTCTGTGATGGAGCGTCTGACTAGAGTTGAGCATTGGCCTCGTGGGCATAGGTCAGCAACTACATCAGCTGAGAGTCAATGTGGCTGTACCCAATCATGCTCTTGTAGTTGCAGTACATCCAGTGCTCTAGAGGAGAGTGTGCTGTCCACATCAAGATGTAGCAGGCCATGTGGTTGTGGTCCTGGGCATTCCCGTGGAGGACACATGCCCAGCAGACATCAGTCACCTTCAAGTGGTAGCACAGCATCTGACCTTGGGCGTGGAGGTGCCAATGCAGCTCTTGGCAGAGCCAGTTCTCATGTTCAGGGGCGGAGACGATGAACTGTTAGCTCTACCATGCACTGCTTACAGCTGTCCAACATACAGACATGTAGGGCTAGCACTGAGCTTGGCTGTATTCATGCAGATGCTGACATACCAGTGTCACATTGAGGGCAGCTACAGACACACACACATTTTCATGCTCCATCTTGCCTGCTTCTCTTGCATACTCACACACATGCTTGCAAACCTATTGGGTCAGCCTAGGCCTCCTGCACCCCCACACAACACCCTGTGCAAGTGATGATAACTGTGCCACATCCCTATCATCATTCTCATGGATGCAGGGAAATAAAGCTATGTGTCTGATGCACAGGGTGACTATCTACAGTAGTACGAGTTCCTTTCATCCGTTTGGTACTATTGACACGCTACTGGTCATTTACACATATTGTACTTTGCCATTTATACTGTGGATAGCATAGTAATTTTTCTACATTAAAATGGATGCTGTTGTAAGGGCTGTGGAGTCACACAATGAAATGTGTCTCATGGAAATATGTATGTTTCTCTTTCAGGATTGTGTAGTACACACCTATGGGTACACATCTACAATCAACTCATCAACGTCAAGAGCACAGGATTGTATGTCAGCACAGAAGACAACTAGGCTAATGACCAGAAGGGCCGTTCTAAGTGTAGCCATGCATTCCAAATCTCTGATACCCTTCTAATACCCTTGAAAAGTTTAAGCATCACTAAGCAGGAGTTCGGGAGATGAAACATTTACAAGCAGGGGCTGATGAGGTGAAGCATTTACAGGTTGCCTGTGTTCATTAGAGACATGAGTGCCAAATCAGGGATGAATTTCCTGTTCCCCTTCCAGTTGCCCAAGTTGCACTTGAATTGGGTTAAGGAGGAACTCTGCTTCACATGAATGGTTAGCCTGTTCCATAGATGTGGTAGTCTCTGGGTTCCCTGTCTCTCCAGCATGTTCTATTTATATCACAGGCAATGTTTAAGTTTTTACAATGGGTAATTCTGGTGCTTTGTTTTGTGGATATGCAGGAGGTCCATCAGAGTGGGGTCTGGCAGTACACTGTATGCCAGGCATAGATCTCCCCCAAAAGCCTGTAGGAGACAGAATACAGGAATAGGGCCTTTAGGCGGTCTACATAGGACATTTTACTAACACCCTGTATTCTTTTATTGAGGAACCTTTGTGGACATTCCAATTGTTGGATATGCTTGGTTAGGTACATACCAAGAGGGCATTGTACTCAATGATAGGTCTGATTAATGTCTAATACAGTGGAGCAATGACTTCCTTGGACTTAGATACTATACCTTTGTTTATAAGTTTATAAACTGTGTAACAAAGAATTATTTCCTCACTACTGTAGACATGTGATGGTCAAAGGCTAGATTACTATGTGTGTCCCTAAGCCCTGACTACTGGGTCAAATCTAAGAGGTGTGTTGTCAATATGATAGTTAACAGGAATGGATGACTTCCCAAAGGATGCTATTATGCATTTCATGGCATTTAGGTTTAGTCCATGGCTCTGACAGCAGGTGTTTGTCTGTCAGCCACTCCTGAAGAACATTTGTGGCAGAGTGGGATTCCGTGACAGCCCCTAATTTGCAGTCATCTGCAAATTCTGTCAGCCAGAGACCATTGGCATTGACTTTGACTTCAGAGAAGTAAATGCCAAAAAGGAGCAGTCCATGGACTGATGCCTGCGAGACTCCACATGTGATTGGCCTCTTTGTAGAGGTGGAATCCCTAATTCTAATTTCCTGGATCCTGTCTGTGAGCCAGTTGGCTATCCACTGGGTGACATATGAGTTTGTACCTAATCTCTTGCGCTTGTCAACAATGCCTGAGTAGGGGATTGTGTGACATGCCTTGGCCAGGTCAAGATAGGCAGTGTGAACCATTTTCCCTCATCCATTGCTTTGGTTGCCTCCTCAAAGAAGTCCACCAGGTTGAGTAGGCATGATCTGTCCTTAAGGAAACCAAACTGGGTTGGGTCCAGTGTCTGGAGGTTTACTATATCTCTACTGATCATTTCCATGATAATTCTTTCCTTGGCTTTACATATAAGACTTGTGAGACTTATGGGTCTGTAGTTTCCAGGGTCTGTAAATGGCCCACTTTTGTGCAGAGGGATGACTATTGCTGTTCTCCATTCATGAGGCATGAAGCCTGTTTGGAGGCTGCAGTTAAATAGTAATTCCAGAGGCCCTGAAAGGTCATGTTCCATGCTATTTAGAAGGCATCTTGGAATATTGTATGGGCCCATTAATGCAGAGTTCTTGGTCTTATAGAGAGCATTATCAACCTCTTCCATAGTGATAGTAGGGGAAGTTGTATTTGATGGTATTTCCAGGGGAAGGTTGAGGGGAAGAGAGGGGTAATGTTGAAGCTGAATTTATCAGCTAGAAGTTTTGCCATATCTTCTGGCTCATTATAGGTGGCACCATTTACAATGAGCTCTGCACACAATTGTGTATTGCCTTTGAGGTTGAGAACATAGCTAAAGAATGCTTTGTGGTTGTCTTTGACCTGGGAGGCCAACATTACCTCAACTATGGCTTTGGTAGACTTTATCTGACCTCTGAGATGTTTAGTTTCATGAGAGTGTTTTTATCCTACTGGGTGCTGCACCTCTTACGTTTTGCCATGATTTCCTTCCCTCTGTTATACAGCCTATTGATTTTGTGATTACATCAGGGTGGCTTGTTTTTTGAGTTAGTTCTGTACTTCTTCCTGGTGGGTACAACTGCCTCATACTTGTACAGGGTTTCTGTGAACAATTCTTCATAGGCAGCAGTGTTCTCAGGGTTTATGGAGGCTTGAACTCTTGCCAGGTTAGCAGAAGGTTAGCCTTAGAGTAGTTCCTGAATATTCCAGGTTTAGCTGGGAGTCCAAGTTTTATTTTTACATCAGACATCATCAACATCAACATTTTGTGGTCTGACTTTACCAGGGAAGACATTACAGTAGGGGATATGCACCACTCTCCCATATTAGTGAAGACCATGTCCAGTATGGTTGTACCACTAGCTGGTGTATTGACTATCTGGTTAGGGAGTTTGTGTTTACAAAATTCAGGAATCTCTGCACCTGTTGTTTGGTGTCATATAGAATTCCCAGTTAATAGTGGGGTAATTAAAGTCACCCATGACTATGGTATTGGATTGGATGGTTAGTGTTTCTAATACGTTTAAATACATGGTATGAGTTTCTTGGGTCACAGAATGGGGGCTTATACTTTGCAAGGAATTAGTATCGGCTTTTGCCTATGGTGATTTGAACATGGTGCACCTCAAGTGCATTATCCTGTTTGACCAGCCTTGTAGTATATTTATTTTTGATGTAAATAGAGACACCTCCACCTTTAGTCCCTGTTTGTGAAGTAGCTGGTCTAAATGTGTGGAAGGCATTATAACCTTGCACTGCTGGTGTGCTGTCTGTGGCTTTAAACTATGTCTCAGTGACCACACAGATGTCAGTATTTTGTAGGGTGAAGAGAGCTTCTGGGGAGTGGAGTTTTTTTGTTTAGACTCTTAGCATTGGTCAGTATTACCTTTAGATTTTGTTGTTTTGAATTGCTATGTCAGACATACTTTCAATTTGTCATTACTTAAATAAGGAACTATGTGGAAGACAATGTCTTAGCTAACACTTGGAAGCCTTGAGGGGAGAGGTGCAGACCATAACTGGCAAAGCAGCATGGTCTGTTGACTATCTCCTTCCAAGATGACAAATATTGCACCCCCTTAGAATGACACTAGAAACTAAGCCAATTATTAAAGTCAGTCATCTTTTTTCATATTGCGGCATCATCCCTGGAGAAGGTAACACACTGCTCAGTGCTAGGTTCATATCAGCCTAAGATGCATATTTCAAGAGCTCCATGATGTCTCTCTTCATATAGCCTAGGGAAGTATGTCTCAGGTCATTTACTACCACATGGGCTATGACTATGTCATATCGGTACTTGTGGTTCAATGCATGAGTGCGTACATAATGTGGTGGAGCATAGCCCCTGATAAGCAACTGACCATGACTTTCTAACTACTCAACCTGGAGAGAGGGACAGCAGTGTATCTCATGATGGAGTCTCCAATGACTAGAATGATGGACTGGGTGGTGGCTTGCCTTATGGGCTTAGAGGTAGGGGCACCATAAGATGTAGCTCTATGTGCTGATGTGGGTGTTGTTTGGAAAGAGTGCATTTGGGGCTGCTGAGGGTATTTTTATGTGTACTCCATCTAGGAGGTCTTTGTGGTTTAGGAAGGTTACATTTAATTGCCTCAGCATATGTCTGCTTTGAATTGTGTGTGATGGGTGCAGCATGTGTACTGCTGACAACCTTATTGATATTAGGACTAGTTTTATGTGAGAGCCTTGCCTCCTCTGACATTGTGTATATTCATCTCTCACATACCATATCAGTATGTTTGAGAATTAACTGGTTGTCAGTAAACATGAGCCGATTTCTACATTGCCTCAGGAAACCCATATCCGCCAAGGTGGTAATGGAGACAGTGGAAAAGTTCATATCCATGGCAACAGACCCTTTTTATTGATTAGACAGTTGCAGTGTGAATATTAATCAATGTCAGGAGTATTCATTTTGCAACTATGGAGACAGTGCTTGTCACTGCAGCCTAGTTGTCCTGTATGCAACTAGGTACTGGAGAAAATCAAATTATGTTTTTACAGGAAAATTTTCACTCAAGGTGTCTGAATCTGTACACAGCACTGCCAAACACTTGAGGGGAAACTAATACATAGAACCTGAACATTTAATGATGAAGTATTTAGGCAGATATTCTGATGTTAGAAACAAATCAAGCAGTACTTACTGAAAGTAAAGAATTAACTTGTCAAGAATGATGAAAAGAGGGGAGTCACATGAATGGCTGCTATCTGGCTACTACTATTGCTGGTCTCACCACAGCTTCACTCTGTTGAGCTACTATTATCCTTTGCTTCTTCTCTCACCAGAAGAAAAATGTTAGCAAGAATCCCAAAATAAGAAACAGGCCACAACATGTTTGGTGATCCACAGTCTTGTCCCAGAGGATGCAAGGGTTTGTAGACTTGTAGACTTTTTCAAGTAGATGCCTTGAATAGCAACCAGAACAGTCTATTTATTTTTGCTTGCATTTTGCCTTGAGTTCTGAGGTTTATAGGATGTGACTAAGGTAGTGACCTTATGGTGATTAGGAGCATTGCAGTTGCATCACAATATGATGTTCGATGTCAGATGTCATAGATGCACAAGGTTTGTCTAGCAAGGACCACAGTGGCAGTGATCCATGTTACATACCATTTTCACAGCAATTCATGCAGCACCCTTCAACAGGGTAATGGAGGTGCTCTGCTTGACTGGATGTGAGGCCTACTACAGAGGAGTGTCAGCTTTGAGAGATGTTCCTATCCCTCCAGCATATCCTATGTCTGTCATACTGTACATTTAGGTTCCTGGAACATGTAACTGTAGTCCAACAGTAGTTCACATAACTTCCATTTTCTGTCTGGTTGTTTAAAAGGCATTGTAGCCATGCTAGGCCAAAGTACTTACTGCAAACTTGAACAGGTTTTCCAAGCATGCACAGACACCTGCATCTTTACTGCAGAGAGTGCCTTCACCAAGTGTTTTTTATGCTGTGAACACCAAGGGTTTAACAGCATGACCCTTACTTAGCTGGAGTTGTATATTGTCACATTTGTAAGTTTGCTCTTGTGACCATGCCTAATAACAGGATTATGGTACAGGCAAGTGACATGTGTCAAGCAAAGCAGCATACTCAATCCACCATGTTATCACATGCTGTCAGGTACTGTTTTATAATGACACCATAAACCTAATGACTTCCTACATGTATACATCTGTCAGGCCACTGCATAAACATGGCCTTTTTTGATGTATACACAAGCAATAATCTATTGCTGATGACATTAGCAGTGTCTGTTGAAGGGAAGTGGACAGTGTCCCATAGGATGATGTAAAATTCACTGCCTAACATCCACACACACCAACCAAATTGGCTGCAGTGAGACTAGGATCACTATCATTTATGTTTATGGAATACTGAACAGCACACACACACACACACACACACACACACACACACACACACACACACACACACACACACACACACACACACACACACACCAAGTTGGGTCTAGTGAGAAACTAAGTTTATAGATTACAAAATGCAGTATTTATTGCATATGCTACAGCTCAAGTCTGGCATTAATGTGATGCTAGGTACTCTTACTGTAGATGACATCAGCAGGCTTTGTGCAGGACAAGAGTTTGGAGGACTGCATCAACTAGAAGGCTCAAAACAGTACAACCCCTGCCAGTTTGTAAGTCACACTTGTTCTTTAGGGAGATGTAGACACACATATGTACACACCAATTGGGCTGGACTGGGATTAAAACCCCCTACTTCTCTAGTTTTACAGACTATAGAATACAGTACTTAATGCACACACCATGGCTCAAGTCTGACACTAATGTGACTTTAGGTAATCTTATAGTAGATTACATCAGCAAGACTTGTTCAGAACAGGAGTTTGGAGGCCTGCATCAGCAGACAGGACAGGAGTGTGGAGGCCTGCATCAGCTGGAAGGCCCTAAAACATGTACACACCAAGTGGTTAGAGTGAGATTTGAACCATTGCCTATCTAGTTTCACAGACTACAGAACACAGTACTTAATACACATGCCACAGCTGATGTCTGACATTAAGATGACTTTAGGTAATCTTATAGTAGATGACATCAGCAGGACATTTGCTAGACAAGAGTTTGGAGGCCTGTATCAGCTGGAAGGCCCAAAACAGTATAAACCCATGCTAGTTTGAAAGTCAGTGTGGGATTCACACTTGTCCCACTTCTTCTTTAGGGACACACACACACACACACACACACACACACACACACACACACACACACACACACACACACACACACACTGGGGTGGAATGGGATTAGAACCCATACCTATCAAGTTTTACAAGCTGCAAAACACAGAACGTAAAGCATGCACCACTGCTCCAGTGTGCTTTATAAATGACTGCAGATGAGCTAATCCTAGAGGACCTAACCAAGCCCAGTGATGAACAGTTTGGGAGGCCTGCAGAGTCACATTGCTTCTTACTGCCATCCACGGCTAGCAGCCTAGCAGTCAGATAACTGTTTAGTAGCCTAGCTATGTGACAACAGTACCCATTTTGAACATATTTGTCTGTTTGCATTTGCATGGGAAAGCCTGTGGCCACAATCAATTTGCCCTGTCCATAAATGAGCACACAACATTATACATTACACAACTTGTTCAGTTGTTTGATATATGTGTGGTGAAATCCGGCAGACACAGGGGCCTGCAGTAAACGTGGGTGTTGCTGCTGGTGTAGATACAAATATATGACTTCACAATATATATACATAATCTTATACTGTGTCATACATTTTAGTGTTTCCACATGCAGTCTTAGGGAGACATGTGGTCTTGAATACTAGGGCACTATAACTTTCCACTCTCCAGATGTTTGCAGCAAGCCCACAGGTTTGACTCATATTTATGTGTGTTTCATACTAAACTATGGTTTGCTGTCAAATGTGGCATCATTTAAACATGAAGTGTGAGAAGGCTGCCAGAAATATAACCTTCAGACTTCCCAATAGTCCTCCAAATGCAACACATGTTATTGTATGCTTTTCCCCATTTTCTAAGTCCCTTACTTTTGGTCTTTTGTCCAACATTATCTGTGGCTTAGTGTAGCCTTCCTCTCTATGATTTTGGGTATGTAGGGCACTACATCCATTCACACACACATATATATGTGTATATATATATATATATATATATATATATATATATATATATATATATATATATATATATCCACTTCTATATCTCGAAATACTGAAATCTCAAATTTCAGTATTTTGAGAACAGAATACTGACACCTCACAACATCGAAACTCTAAAAATCACGAAACTTAAAATATCGTAAAGTAATAAACACAAACAAGATCCAAACCTCCCCTCAAAAAACATACAAAAACACTACATAACTCAACAAACTTACACAACCAGACATTTATGCAGGGGGGGCAAGCCCCCTGCATGCCCCACACCCCCGATAGTTATATATACCAACTCCGAGGTCACAAGTAATTTGAAAAAACATAAAATAACACAAACCTACTCTTGCCTGCCCTGCACTGCCATTGCAAATAGTCATATTAATGTGTGTGTGTATTAATGAGTGCTAATACACACACACATATACTACACATGTGCAAAGAGCACCACATACAACACCCACACACATACACCCTCACCTACCTACCCCAACCTATCCCTAAAACTCCCCACAAAAATGTAAACCGAAAAACTTCTAACCAAACCCTTAAAAATTCAACACCTACATGAATCCCCGGACATAAACAAACATCATCCTCCATACCACGATATCCTTAAGGAGACAGTACACAATACAGTACACACCAAACTAAACCTATCCAGCATTCGGTAAACTGAGATTCGACAAACTGCACTTTCAAAAAAGTACACTTCTGACATTCTGGTCTCGAAATAATGAAATCTGATTTCAGTATTTTGAGATATAGAAGTGGACCCATATATATATATATATATATATATATATATATATATATATATATATATATATATATATGTGTGTGTGTGTGTGTGTGTGTGTGTGTGTATTATATGTATATGTGAATATATTTATTTTTGAAAAGACATTGTGCGAAGAGCAACAGATTTGCGCTCTGCTTTACTAAGTGTACTGGCATGTGCGCAGGCATTTTTTGGACCGGTTTGCACATTGCTAAGCAGTGCACAAGTAAAAGGAGTATTGCTTACATCAGAGAATTACTATTACATAACCTGTGACTCGAGCCCACAGCTAGCTGTACTCCAGGCCAGGATTTTGTCTGTAATGCAGTCTGCCCTCAGTACCTGTTTCTGCATTGCTGTGCTTCATGCAAACTGGCAGTGTGAAAATGTGGAATTAATATGAGAAGGAGGTTAATAGTATACCACACACAGACTCACAGCTTGTAAAACATAACTTATTACTAATTCACATCCAAAATATCTGCGTAACTTGAACCCTGAACACTAGCACATAAGCTGACTGCCTTAGTCCTTTGAGGCACAGAAGCAGCTTGACAGAAAGGGGATCGTTCATCACACAGTCACCTGCATAAATATGTACATTGCTATTCCTCAGTTACCTAACACATGCAATTTAAGATCAAATTCTCTATTATTGTCCTGAGAATGTGTGGCATACTAACTGTGTAAGATGTTCATATAGTATAGATGAGTTACTGTTATGGTAGTTACAAGGAGGCACTACTATTTTGAGGGGTGGGGGAACAAACCCCATGTTCTGTTAGGATACACACTAGTCTGATTTTCATTTAATCTCACTTTCTAACATCTCCCTTGAGTACCAGTAATCTGTTGCAGTAGGACTGCATGAATATTCCATGCATGAGGCCTATTGATTACAAATGGAGGCATGATAGTGGAATGGTTGTCTGTAGTCCCATGTGTATGTAATTTCTGTCCAACTAGTCCACTATAGTTACCTGCATAATGTACCAGATCTATAGCCACAATGACATATTATAAAAATCCACTAGTATACTTTGCAGGTTACAGACTTACCTTACAAATGCAGCAGTTAACACAACTGCAGTTCAGGGCTGACTCTGATGCAAGCAGTACACAGCCAGTACATGAATAGGTACGGGATGTGAGCTGCCTGGCATCAATTTTAATATATGTATGTGAGTGGGAGTAAGGTGTTAGTCCCTATATCCCTAGGTTGACAGTGAATGTGCTATGCGTTGTATCTTATTCAAAGCCAAGGCATACAGAGCATGCCTACATTTGCCTATAGGGACATCAGCAGGAGGTTCCACCTCCAAGCCAAGTCCTCCTGTAACTGTGGCTGTGGTGACCTAGGGTCTTGTGGGGGCTGTGTATCCCTTCCCTTTGCTGATCCTGCCGCAGCTATTTCCATAGAATCAGATTGTGTAGCATAGCATATACTGCAAATAATTGCGCACACGTGCATGAAGTATACTGCAGAGCTCCACCAGCTATATTGTGGCACTGAAATAGTGACTTCAGAAGCTCAAACACATACTCTGTGGTGTTCTTAGTTTGTGGGTGTGCCTCATTATAGAATTCTTTTGTGGGTGTGTGTGTGTGCATTTCTGATGGGTGTCATCATCCACATTTCCAGGGAGTAGCCAGCATCCCCTAGTAAATGGCCCTGTGGGATATCCCCCCTAGCAAACATCTGTTACAGCTGCAATGTGTGCCAGATATGTGAGTCCTGATAACTGCCAGGATAGCCACCATACCCATTCATGATAATCCCCTGGGCATTGCACATGACTTGGCAGTTGATGGAGTGGTATCCCTTGCTGGTAACATAGATTCTACCCTGCTCACCAGTAGGTGCCTTGATGTGTACATGAGTGCAATCTATGGCACCCAGTACTTCAGAGTTGTCTGCTACACAGTAGAACTGTTGCATATTGCTGGTCCTTACCACAGGGGAAAGGAGAAAAGATATGTGCTCACTGGCATGTGGGAGCATAGCATCCAGGAATTGATGAAGTATCCTGGATACAGGTGTCTGTGACACCCAGATCATGTCCCCATTTGGTCTTTGAAAAGTACCTGTAGCTAGTATCCTAAGGGCTACACATACCTTAGTTTCAACTGGGATGGGTTCCTCTCTGTTAGGTTTGGCTCTGAGTTGAGGATGGCAGAGCTCACTGAGTTTTTGTAATATGTCCCTGTCCACCCTGTAGGGCTCTACAATCTTCAACTCATGTAGCTCCTGGGAGGTTAACCTTGGCCTGAGCACTCTTCTCCTTCTCGGCCTTACCTATTGTCAGCAGCACCAACAGCACTGACTTCAGAATCTAGCACATACAATGCATTTTCTCAGTTAAAATTTCCAAGTCTCTACTCCAATGGTTCGGAGTAGTGAGTAAAAATCAGAATGTAGGGTGTATGCATACTTTATACAGTTCTGGAATGGGTACACTATGTGGGATTGATTAATTATGATGCAGTTCACCTTCTTAGGATATAATTGACATGATTTAAAAGCTCAACTTTAGTGTGTGATGCTGTGCACAGCGTAGCTATGCAAAACTATATATTAACTCATTAATTCCAATGGAGCTCAGAAGTTTGCACTGTAACTTCCAATGGGTGGAGCCTAAGCCTTTTGACAGAATCAAATGATGTCCTCACATTTAAAACAAATGTTCACATCTCTGGAACCATAGGGGTTATGAAAGAAGAATAAATGCCAAACACTTCAACACAAATTATTTTTGTAATGGTTGTGTTATTTAGGTTCAGGTTTTTAAACCAAATTTTATAAGTCACAGTAAACACAGTCCCCTGGATTCTCAAAAGCTTGCATGTAGTGCAAGATGAGTGCAGGAGCTCATGCAGGCAATATGTCTGCCGTGCGATCCAGGAACAGCCAGGAGGGGTGTGCACAAGAGCTTCAGCACTAATCCTGCATGGACTAAGCCCTGGTATGCAAATCACCTCATTTTCATGAGAAATCCTTGCAAATGAGGTGATTTTGCAATCCAGGAAGCTTGCAATAGTCCGTGCAAGACTAGTGCAATCTGCAGAAATGTACTTGGTTAGTAACCGAGTACATTTCTGCAAATTCCAAAACAAGCTATGACAGCTCCAAATAAAGGCTGTGTATCATTGAGGAAGCATGCCAATGGCCACGTATAAGGCCACTGGCATTGCAAACTGTTAAAAAAATAGAAAAATCAAGTTTTAATTTTTTTCGCCGATCTCAGCTGTTTAAGCATAGGGCAGCGGCGTGCAAATGGGATCGGGGGGAATTAGAAAATAAACTGAAAATGAGCATTCTAACTAAAATCAGTATTCTGCCATGCAAGTCAATGGCAGGCAGAAGACAACCTGGCCAGTGAGTAGTGGTTGCTAAGGGGGGAGGCTCAGTGTGGGACATGTAACTATGCATTAGCAGGCAATCCTATGCAAATGAGGGAAAGGTTAGTGAATCCCAGACTTTCTCAGGGTGTGAGGCAGGTCCCAAGAGTGTAAGAGTATAAATAGCTGGGTGCAAGACTAGGATATAGGTGACATCATGGGGGGGGGGTGTCAGGCATAATGTAAGTGGATTGAAGACCTGTGGCTCGGGGTTGCTCCTAGCTTAGCACAGCTAAGCTAGGGGTGTGTCTAAACCTGCCTAGCACTCTTTACAAAGTGTAAGCGGGTGTGTATGCCGTGCGCCAGGTTTTACAGGAAGAAAAAAAAAGTTAAAGCAAAAAAAAGCAGCTCTGTGCACATTTGAGCACTCCATTTGTGTGGCGCACATACGGACTTAAACAGGGAGGCAATGGGAAGGGAAATCAGCAGTAGGAAGGTAATCAAGGAGAACTAGCTTAGCTGACAGGTGAAATGTATCAGAATCAGCCAATTACATAGGCAGCAGCCCAGCACAGCTCAACACACCATTATAAACTATGCAAACACCTTTCCCCCTTGTTTTTCCCCAAAATTCTGCACCACCGGTGTATACAGACGGGAACATTTTACAAAATGAAAACAAGAGAAAAAATGTTAGGGGCTGCTTTTGCTATCATAAACCAGTATGTGCAAGAGGCTGAGGGTGTTGAGGATGTGAATTTTGCTGACAACCCACAGTGAGGAGACGGAGAAGAGTGTACAGACCCAGGGTAACCTACCAAGGTCTACATGAACTGGAGATAGTGGAGCACTATAGGGTGGACAGGGACCTCCTACAGCAAATTCTTGAGCTGTGCCGACCACGCCTGACACACAGAACTGACAGAGGGGAACCCATCCCAGTGGATACCAAGGTATGTGTAGGCCTAAGAATACTAGCTACAGGTACCTTCCAAAGGCCAACTGGGGATATGATGGGGATTTCACAGGCATCAGCATCCAGGGTACTCCACCAGTTCCTGGATGCCATGTTAGGACATGTCGATGAGCATGTATATTTCCCCATCACCTGTGAGGCATTGGCCAGCAATATGCGTCTCTTCCACCAAATAGCAGAATACCCTGAGGTAGTGGGTACAATAGACTGCACGCAAATATGCATTAAAGCACCACCAATTGAGCGGGCTAGGGTCTACATCAACCGCAAGGGCTTCCCCTCCATCAACTGCCAGGTCATGTGCGATGCCCAGGGCATAATAATGAATGTGTGTGCTGGCTGCCCTGGAAGCTACCACAATTCCCACATCTGGCATCTGATGCAGCTGTACCAGACAGTTGCCAATTGGGACATCCCACATGGTCACCTAGTGGGGGGATGCTGGATACGCACCGGAGCCATGGCTGATGACACCCATCAGAAATGCACACACACCTGAACAAGAACTCCATAATGAGGCACACGTACAAACACGAATCATAATAGAGCGTATGTTTGGGATGCTCAAGTCATGGTTCCGGTGCCTGGACACATCCGGTGGAGCCTTGCAGTACTCACCAATTACATGTACCCAGATTGTCCTTGTATGTGCCATGCTACACAATGTGATCCTGCGGAAACAGCTGCAGCAGGAACAGCAAAGGGCAGGGCCACACAGCCCCCCACCAGTGCTAAGACCTGCACAGGCGCAGAGTGACTCAGAGGAGGAACAACCTGAGCCTGTCCCAGTATGCAGAAGGAGGTGTGCCCAGTATGCCCTGACCTTGGCAAAGAGGCAATGCATAGCACATGCACTGACACAGTAGGGACCCAGGGAATGACACCTCTCTCCACTCGCACATACAGTAAAAGGGATGTCAAACATGACACTACCTGTGCTCAACCATGTATAGGAGTGTACTATGTGCATCAAACATAGGCAGCCCTTCAGCACCACTCTCAGTACTGGGATACCCACAAGGTAAGTGACTCACACATGCCAGTTGGGGGGCACATACACAACAACAGTCACAGCCAGCAGGATAGGTGTAGACAAACACAAACAATTGCTGTTCTATGGCCTCTGAATGAGACCTATGGGTAACCCCTACCCCAGGCCTACACAGACAGACTACAGCAGGACAGCCAGTGGGATGTAAGTTGTGAAGGCTAGGAAGTCAGAAACTAATATGTAGGTAGCTAAAGCTAAGATCTGTAGTACACTGGTATGCCTCTAGCCAGCACGATAGGTAAGACTACAGACTGAAATGGTGTACCCGACATACCAGTACAGTCCTAGCAAATGTGTAAAATGTAAGGTGTGCCCCACCATCCTATGCACACTTATAGTAACAGTCAGGTGTGCCTCCCCACCCTTATGTCGGAATGTAGAAACAGTCAGATGCCCCCCCACTATGCAGAAATGTAGCAACAGTTAATGCCAAATGACCAATGTATACCCTGCAGACACAGCATGCTACTTGTCGGTGTACAACACAAACATCAGCACCGCAGTACAAGCTACCTGGACTTGATCCACACATGCAATATAGATGGCCATACTGGGCATGCTCACACACTTAAACACATGAAGGCCATGTCAGCAAACACTAGTGGACCAGACATATCTGGCAGTTGGAGTTCTTAGTGCAGATACTTGTCAGTATGCACCACTCCTGCCTTGCACACACACTGGATAGGAATACAGATATATATGTAAGAACAACAAACTATAATAAGCCAAAGTTAGACAGACATAGATGTGTGGAAGAGGGTGACCGTGACAAGGAGCCATCTGGGCCTGTCACACCCAGCACACAGCCAAAGAGCCCCAAACACATGAGGTGCAAGTGTCACTCATTGCAGATACTAGCCACCAGTATATGTCAGCATGACAGCATGTTGCACGTACCAGCTGTGCAACATGACTGTACAAGGAAGTAGACACCTAGTAGCTGTATACACGTACCTGTGGCATATGACCCCATGTGTACCGGCATGCGGCATGTCAACCCCTGCATGAATGGGTTATGGCCCATGCACACACTGCCCTCCCCATAGCAGTATCATGACAAGTCTGCTGAGGTCATCCAGTGTGAAATATACCTTTGGGAGAGCTGTAGCTCAATAATCCCCATGGCATGTCCCATAACCGCATACTGCTGTAGTGATAAACTAGCTAGGTAGTAGTCCTAATCCCAGACTTGGCAACTGTGTGAGTGTGTGCTTGTGTGCGTGTCTCTCTGTCTCTGACTGTGCAGAGAGAGATGCTTTTTAGGCTAGTCACACTCCGTACAGTTCATATACACAACTTTGGCAAGGCTGCTTATGTCACTCACCTAGAAATACGCCTCTGGGGAAATCATAGCCCAGTAATCTCTGTAGCGTGTCCTGTATCTGCGTCCTGCTGTAGTGTGATAAAGTAGTCAGGTAGGTGTTCAAACCACAGACCTTGCAACTGTGTGCTTGTGAGTGTGTCTGACTGAGTAGAGAGCAATGCTTTTTAGGCCACTCACCCCGTACAATTCATATACCAACTTTGGCAAGGCTGCTGATGTCACTCACTTAGAAATACATCTCTGGGGAAATTATAGCTTAGTAATCTCTGTAACACATCCTGTGACTGCATACTGCTGTAGTGTGATAAAATAGTTAAGTAGGTGTTCAAACCCCAGACCTGGCAATTGTGTGCTTGTGTTTGTGTCTGACTAAGTTGAAAACAATACTTTTTATGCCACTCACACTCCGTACAATTCATATACCAACTTTGGCAAGGCTGCTGATGTAACTCACTTAGAAATACATCTCTGGGGAAATCATAGTCCAGTAATCTCCGTAGTGCACCCTGTAAGTCTCTGACTGCATGATGAACAATGCTTTTGAGGTCACATACACTCCTTAGAATTCGTATACCTAATGTTGGCAAGGCTGCTGATGTCACTCACCTAGAAACACACCTCTGGGAAAGTCATAGCCCAGTAATGTCTGTAGCGTGTCCTGTAACTGTGTACTGCTGTAGTGTGATTTAGAATGGTGGTAGGGTTCTATCGCCACCCATGGCAGTTCTGGATGTTTTGCGTGTGTTTCAATGTCTGTGTATGGAGCAAAGCATCATAGGCTACTCACTCACAGTACATTTCAATGCCCTACTTTGCCAATCCTGCTGATGTCATTCATTGTGAAATACAACTGTGGGGAAAAAGTCCCTTGTAATCTCTGTGGTGCGACCTATAACTGCTCCATTCTATAGTGTGATATAGGCCTTGATCAAAGGTTCGATACCCACACATGACAGTCGTGGATGTTTTGTGTGTGTCTCACTGTCTGTGTAGGGAGCAATGCATTTTAGGCTAGTCACTCACAGTACAGTTGAAATGCCCTACTTTGGTAATCCTGCTGATGTCAGTCACTGTGAAATACACCTTTGGGGTAAAAGTACTCCAGTAATGTCCGTGGCATGTACTGAAACTGTTTAATGCTGTAGTATAATAAACTAGTTAGGTAGAGGTTCAACTCCCAGACATGACAGGTGTGTGTATGTATAACTCATATCCTGTGTAGAGGTGAGTGTGTGACACTAGTGGCCAATGTGAAGGGGGTTTTGCTTATTACTTTTATGGTGGCCCTACTATATATCACAATGTCAACCATACAGGGATAACAGATGTAAATAGCTGGGAGGCTGGTGTGCAAAGCCATACCCATTCATGTGACATTAAGGCCAACCAATCCAAATTAGCAACTCCAATATTACCCAGAGCCCACACTCAACCCATGTGTCATAGGCACACACATGTCTAGGCAACAGCCAATATGTGGGTAGTACACTGCATACTGGCCACTGATAGTAACTATGCAGTGATAGCCAGTGGGCTAAAAAAGGGCATGTCACCCTACCTATCCATCCAATATGCATGTACATGCAGACAGTGCACCTCCACCATGTTCCCCAATGGACACCTGCACCACCTGTGGTGCCATCACATGTGACTCACAACGGACATACCATGCCTGACAACATGCCCTGTATGGACAGATGACACTGACATCAGAGAATGCTGTTGGCATGCTATCAATGTAGGTGAAGGGTAAACCTGCTGCCCATTACCAGTTCCTGCCACAGGTGGGAAAGACTGGCACAACTGATGATAACCTGTGTTCACAAAATGGGCCAGACACCTCAGGTACAGTTCCACATGTCACTGTACATGCATGTGGGAGGTGTGCATATCCCAGACATCATCCATGTCATGGACTAATGAACACATACATGGCATGTGGTGTACAGCATTGGCCACACACAGTAGTCACCCAGCTGACTGGATGGGGGACGCAATACTCACCTGTGTGGGCAAATGCAGTAACTACAGCCCTTAGCCGCAATGTAGACCATTGTCATGTGGCCTGATGCCATGATATACCCATTGCCTACCGTTGTACAGCCTGCTGGCACAGTTGACCACCACACACCTGTGTAGACATGCACCCTTGCATGTCAGAACTGGCACCCTGTGTGTACATGTGTGTGTGTTGTATGTTGCGTATGTCCACATTCACACTCACTACAACCCCCCAGGGTTTATAAACGCATTCTATGAACACCTTCAGGAATGCATGGATCTTGCAATCCCAAATAAAACCAAGACCCAATCCTCCAAAGGCAGACGTCCTGTCTGGTGGACCTCAGCCATAAACAAACTATACAATAGAAGGAGGAAGCTACTACATGATAGAGCAAAATCCCAAAAAGGGAAGGCATCTCTGATCAGTGTTAGCAAAAACTACGGGCACTCATAAAATCATCTAAGGCCAGCTTCGAGAGAAAAATTGCACAGGACACTAAGGATAATCACAAGGCTTTCTTTAGTTATGTTAGGAACCTGGGTGGGAATTCCCAGATATGCTCAGAATTAGTCCAAAATGACAAAAAATACACCAAACCCACAGACATTGCCAACATCCTAGCTGACAGGTTCAGCAAACTCCCCTCCCCACCAAAAGGGCAAATATCTATCCCAGCAGAGTGCTGCCCCTGACATTTCAGATGCTCAGGTAAGAGCACTCCAAAGCAAAAACACAGCATCAATGGGACCAGCGGTGTCCCTGCATCCTACATGAACTCCAAGAAGAGCTAAACCCAAACATAAAACTACTGTTCAATCTCAGCCTTACCACAGGATATGTACCCAAAGAGAGGCATACAGCAACAGTGGTCCCTCTCCACAAAGGTGGTGCCTCAACGGATCCTGGAAACTATTGCCCCATAAGCCTGACTAGCTTGGTCTGCAAAGTTATGGAAAGGATCATCATGGACCTCATAAGAAAAGATATTAGGGACCTACAGACACTGGATCCTACCCAGTTCGACTTTGTTAAGGGCAGATTCTGCCTCTTAAACCTGGCCAATTTTTTGAAACAGTCACCAAGGCCATTGATGAGGGGAAGGTGGTCCACACAGCCTACCTGGACCTCCCAAAAGCCTTCGATACAATACCCCACTCGGGCATTATAGATAAGCTCACCAGCTTAAATATAAACCCCTATGTCACTAGATGGGTTGCAAACTGGCTCAAGGACAGAACCCACATGGTTAGAATTGCTGGAGCCATGTCAGACTCCAAACCAGTTACAAGTGGTGTCCCACAAGGCTCAGTCCTGGGACCTCTCCTGTTCGGTATATATTTCTCGGAGGTACAGGCCAACACGGAAGGACTGTGGCTGACCAAGTTCACAGATGACTGCAAACTGGGCGCTATAATCGACTCTCCAGCCAACACAAGCATCCAACAAAAGGGCCTCATAGAAACAGACAACTGGTGCCAGAGCCATGGCCTCAAGCTAAATGCCAAAAAGTGTATAGTCATCCCCTTTGGCAAAAACAAATTGCCCACAAATTACCACATAGGTTGTAATCCATTAAGTATGGAAGAAGTAATTAGGGACCTGGGGACCCAAATTGATAGCAATCTCTCATTTGACAACCACGTGGCCAAAGTGGTTAGAAAAACATTTTATATAGCCCACCTAATCATGAAGGGATTCACATCTAGATCAGGAGAGGTCATCGTGCCTCTTTACTCATGCCTCATTAGGCCCATAATTGAGTACAATGCCCCTTTTGGGATGTACCTTACCAGACACCTGCAGCAACTGGAAAGACCCCAAAAGTACCTCACCAAGAGGATCAAAGGGCTCAATCAGATGCCATATGCTGCCCGGTTAAAGAAACTCCAGCTCTACTCAGTGGCATACCACCTGCTCAGAGGCAATCTGAGCCTGACGTATAAAGCCATGTCCAACCCGGAATTAATGGACATGCTGCACCTCAGAAAATCCAAATCCCATCGAGCTACACGCTTGAGAGACTTGAATCTCAGCACTGAAATAAATAGGACATGCTGGAGGGACAGATTCATAACCCAGAGGCTCCCTTCACTCTGGAATAAAATCCCAGTCCAGGTTAGACAGAATCCCTCATTGACTCTCTTCAAGAGGAATCTTGATTAGTGGATGGGGGATCATAGGTTTACCCCAGGTATCACTTCTGTGTCACTGTTAGACAGAGGCACAGTTTACTAACCTTGAAAAAGGGCGTAGCAAAATTAATTTAAAATGGGTGGCGAAAGCCGAACCCACTCTGACTAGGCTTATAAATGCCCTAGGGCAGATAGCCTAGTATGAACCTATGAACCTATGCTATCTGATGTCTGACATCTCCTCATACTCTTTGCCCATACGGCCTCTGTATGACCCATGTGGTGCATTTGATACCTGCACATTTATGTGTTGTGGCAATCCCACTACTGACGAGTTGCACTTCTGTCCCTGCCAAGTGTGTCAGTGTGTGTGCATCCCTGTGTGAGTGTGCCTGTGTTGACGCTGGCACATGTTCATGCAGGCAGACACATGTACGACACCTACTGTATATCTACCATATCCCTGTTGCAGATGTCACTCACCCTGACATATATGTTCTTAGTGCTCCACATCAGGTAACCCATGTGGTGCATCCAATAACTGCATTGAACTGTGATAGCAATACATAGTTGTTGGGAGTTTGATACCCTGTGCTGGTAGGTGTGTAACACAACCATGTTTCAGTTTTACCCTCCCACACCTCCCTGACATGTATCTGCATCTGTCTGCCTCCCCCACTGCTTCTCTGGTGGATGTGGAGACCCACACCTGCCTTGCTTAGGCAGCAGCATGTGTATGTTACATGATGCTCATGATCAGCTGATGGCCTCTGCACAAACTGCAGCCCTCCCCTAGCTGATTGCATGTGGAGCAGCTGTGGTAACAATCTCATAGCCAATTGCATGGAAACACACTCCAATACCTAGGAACATCATGGTGGTTTTGGGCCTTTGCACTTTGTGAGCAGGAACTAGATTTGATGTTTGGCAAACAGCATCCCAGATGGATTGGGGATTTACCTCTAACAACATACACTATGGAAAGAGGGCAACCAACAGGAGGGGGATGTGCCTGACCTGACTACAGACTGTAAGTGCTGCCATACTGCATTTGGAGTAATGTTGGTTTAACAGTGTTTGTCTGGATATGCCTGTCATACATGTCGCAATACCTCCCATGTCAGTTCCATGTATATGAGGAATCCCCATTTGCAGGATCATCTGCAGACTGGGCAGTGTTGTGGCTATGGTTTCATGTGTTAGCCACAGTGCATCAATCTGTGGAATGCAGAATGTAGTGTGAGGATTGCAGTCTGTAGATGGTGAAGGCTGTGATAGTTATTGACTTCATATCCATCATAGGACATATGTTGCAACAAACCCTATTACAATGGAAATTATATGGGGTTATCACAGTAACATGTCTATACTGGCCCTGTGTATGTGCTGTCAGCCACACCTCTGTCAACCTTTGTACATATGGCATGCATGAAGTGGTGCATATGTGCTGTACACCATAAATGCTGTCATTATATCTGAAAACAAGCCAGCGATATATCAGATTGCTACACGTCATGTACAGTAGTGGTTATATTTCATGACATAACCTGGACATTCTGTGGATGATTGTACAGTACTGAGGTCTGTGTAGTGATGGTGAATGTCGGCAGTGTGTGTATTGTTAATATGTACCTCAGTCTGTGTACAGACTGTGGTAGATGTCATTGTTCTACCTTCCCTTCTCTCAGATGTTACATTCTGCCCCACTGTACGGTATCATTTTGCCGTACATGTTTGTAGAGCCATTCACACACATGTCCCATACCACAGGCAGCCATCATGACAAACTGTGTAGCAGCCCAGTATATGTAGGGTCATTCTGTGAGTGGCATATATGAGGATGGTGTAGAACAGATAGTCCATATACTGTAATATTATGCTAGCTTACCATATGTGGCTGTGGCTGTGTTCACATTGGTTGTAGTTATGCACTGTCACACAGGTGTATCTTACCCTGTGCTGTGACATGGCTGTCGAGCTTGCTATATATGCAGGTACATGTGCATTACCCCATACGAGAAGTAGGCCAGTGTTGCGCCAGTCTGCCTGTAGCCTGCACAGTGCATTGTTACATGTCTAGCAGCTTAGTGCACTTAACCAGTGGGATGTTATGTGCAGATACTCACCAGATGTACTGCTGCTGGCCCTCCCTTAAATGTTATGTATGTCAGACAGAGCTGTAGGATGCTGTACAGATGTATGTCAATATGCAGCGGGTGGTATGTGTCCATGGCACCCCTGTACCAGCGGTCATTATGTCAGACCAGACAGGAGTGTGTGAATCCAACACCTATGGTGCCAAAGTTATAGCAGTAGTTATGTGTTATACCCATCTACATGGCTGTCTACATCCATATTGTCAGGCCTGTTACACATGTGGTGTACTAAGGGATCATGTGTATACCTCTGGACTGTACAGGTTGTGTCCAAAGTTCCACATATAGTAACCAATATCTCTGCTGCACTCCACAGGGGCATTACATGCTAGCAGTGGTACCTTACAATGATTTCCTTAGGATGTCTGTCAGTAGCCAATGGCACACATGTTATAAGCAGATGTCAGCATCCACACACACCATGTCTGTGAAGACAATCCCAATGACAGTAGCAGCAGTCTAGTAATATACCTGCTATACATAGCTGTCATCCCCTTGCACTACTACTGTGGGACTGTAGGGGCTGGCGTATGGCTACACTCCATGTCCAGGACATATGGTGGAAATATATGTACATATACTTATCTAGATAGCCATATATATATAATTACACATGTGTACTACATTGAATTATCACTATCATGGCAACCACCCACTATAACTCCCTACAGCATTTGGCCGTGGTCCCTTTATGTTTCCTGTGTGATGGACATCCGTCCTGTGTGTGGGCATCAGTGACACAGGCAGCAGGTAGCAATACCTCTTACAGGAGAACCTGCACACTCTGAGCGGACACATATTTGTAGGAGGTTCAGGA
Source organism: Protopterus annectens (assembly GCF_019279795.1). Classification (NCBI taxonomy): domain Eukaryota; kingdom Metazoa; phylum Chordata; order Ceratodontiformes; family Protopteridae; genus Protopterus; species Protopterus annectens. The sequence goes on along the minus strand of NC_056725.1, from coordinate 759,234,004 downwards.
ACTACAGACAGTCAGTGGGTAGAGTTGTTTAATGCTTTGCATAGTACTGGTGTTACAGGGTGTGTGTGTGTGTACATACTAGTGTACCTTGGAATGCAGTCTGACTGCATAGCTCACTACTGTGGACCTAACCTCTTGCTGGGCAGAGGTATGCCTATCATGTGTTGTCCGTCCACCACAAAGGTCCTGTGTCAGATATGACACTGGCAGTGTGTGTGTTGCGTGCTACCAGTACATGGCTATGTCCATGTCTATATCTAAACTCAATACCCTGACTAAGGGTATGTTGCAGACTATCCTGTAACACCAGCACCTTGCTTAGTGTATGGCAACAGTTTTCCACATATATGCCTGTGTTCCAGCCTCTGATCCCCATCTGCATACCAAGCTGTGCACATATGTCATGCTGTTGGGGGTTGTTCTGTAGTGGGCTGTGAGTATATCACACTGCCATTGCTGCCATTAGTACACTGCTGTTGTATCCCCTGCACATACATTGGGGCTGGGGCCATATATGTGTGGGCATCACCTACACAACACATGTGTGCCCTTATGCACTGCAGAGGCCAGTGTATGTAACAGTGGTATATGGTCTTGTATTATT
>NC_056725.1:759200900-759230900 GCF_019279795.1 Protopterus annectens | reverse complement strand
TAGACAGCACTAGGAATGCATATATGTCCCCCCAGGATCCATCATAGATTGGATTTTAGTCTCCCATCCGAACAAAATCTCTCTCTCTGGCACTATCCCTGACTCCTTTAGTGACCTTCTCCCTGCCTTCATTCATCGCTCTGCTAACCCCTCACAATTCAAACATAATTACATCCAGACTTGTAACCTTAGCAACTTCAACCCCACATGCTTCTCTAACATTTTCAAACAGATCAACTGGCAATTCCTTACCACTCTCTCCCTTGACAATGCTGTTGTGCATTTTAACTCTCTTCCTAAATACTCTTAACTCCCTAGCCCCCCTAAGAAACAAAAGAATCAAAGCCAATTCTGCTCCTTGGCTGACCAAAGAGACTAGACATACCATGCATCTCAGAGACAAATCCTGGAAGCTTTATCCGAAAACTAAACTGCCTTATGCTATGCTCCAATATACCCAACTCCGCAACCAAGTAAAAAAATTAATCTCCTTGGACAAAAAAAACTACTACAATAAACTTCAGTCCAATAATAATAACAACCCAAAACAATTATGGAAATCTGTTAACTCTCTTCTCCATCCTGGGTCAAGAAGTAACCCTTGCCCTGACCCTAGTTTAACTGACAAGGAACTGAGCTCTCACTTCAACACTTTCTTTACTGATTCTATAACTAAGCTAACCAAAACATTTCCTGACAATAATCCGTCTAACTTCCTAAACTCTCCTAATAATAGCCCCTCTATGTTCCAGCTCAAACCAGTTTCCACAATGTTTATAAAAAAGCTGCTATCCAAACTAAAGCCATGCTCTAATGCCCCCGACAACATTCCCCCCAACTTCTTCATATGCGCAGCTGAAGGTATTGCCCTCCCAGTTAGCATCTTGATCAACCGATCCTTAAAAGAGTCATATGTACCCAAACTCTGGCATTCTGCCTACATTCTTCCACTTCACAAAGGAGGTAAAAACACCTCCATTTCTAATTTCCGCCCCATAGCCCTACTCTCTCCAATATCTAAAATTCTAGAAAAATGTGTCCACCACTAACTTTTACCCTACTTAACTCAGAATCAGCTACTTACTCCCACCCAACACAGTTTCCTCCCTGGCCACAGCACCATAACTGCCCTACTTTCCTTCTTAGAAACTGTTAATCAAGCCCGAGACTCTGGTCTTCTTGTATCCACTGTTCTGTTAGATCTTTCAAAAGCCTTTGACACCATATCCCACACACACCTTTTCTCGCATCTCTCCAACCTTAATCTCTCCCCTAATACTCTTTCTTGGTTCTCCAGTTACCTTTCTGACAGATCTCAGGCTTTCAGATGGAAGGACTCTACCTACTCCTTCTTACCTACTCCTACCGGTGTTCCTCAGGGATCCATCCTCGGTCCCATACTTTTCAACATCTTCATAAATAACCTTCACACTGCCCTCCCCGACACTACAGTCATCCAATATGCTGATGACTCTACCTTAGTTTGTGCCACCCCCAACTTTTCTGAACTTCTGTCCAAAACACAAATAGCTTTTTCCACTACAGAAAACTGGATGCACAAAAACCATCTCTCCCTCAACTCCAATAAATCTAAAATACTAATTTTCCCCCCTACCAAGGCTTCTTCCTTTGAAAAAACCACTTTCAACGTCCTAAGCCAAACCAACACTCCTATAGAAGTGGTTCCTTCCGCTAAACTCCTTGGCATTACCATTGATGAACGCCTCAAATTCGATCTCCACATACAACAAAACATAAAAAAAAAAACACCAAAAGTTAGGCATGCTCTACAGGAGAAATCTATTTCTTTCAAAATCCTCAAGGCACACCTTAGCAACCACCTACCTCCTTCCCTCTCTCCTTTATGGTGCTCCTCTACCAACTAATCTGTCTGCTTCCCTCACCTCTAAACTTGAAGCTTGCTATAATAAGATCTCTAAATTCGCCACTAAATCCAAAACCTCAACCCACCACTGCCTTACCCTTCAATCTCTGAACTGGTTAGAACTCCCTAACCACCTTGACTATCTTCAACTAACAACCGCTCACAAACTAATATTCTACCCAGAAAAATGCCCAGATTTATCCAGCATCCTTCCCCCTTACATCCCTAACCGATCATTGAGATCAGAACACCAAAACCTAATCTCCATTCGCAGACCTAAACATTCCGCTGGCCAGCTACTACTATCCTCCTCTCTAGGCAAAAAATGGAACTCTCTCCCTCCATCACTTAGGACTATACCTAACACAGAATACTTCAAGACACAACTCTACTCACACCTATCATCCAAATGGAAATGTCCTTGCTTTCACCCTATATAAATTGTAGGGATTTTCTACACTAAGCCCCTCTCTACCCCTACACATTCTCAGATTTCATTTCTAATTCCCAAAATGATTTAGCCAACTCTCAGTTGACTGTAAAGAGGAAAATATTGCAAATTATGTAAAAAAAAAAAATTTGTTTTTGTTATTTTTGTCATTTTTGCACTGTACTTACTATGTATTCTTACTGTTTGGACATTTAATTGATTGTACTGCCTTTGGAGCTTTTCTCCCCGGGCCTCCACTGAAAATGGGTACTTCATGGCCCAGTCGACTTCCCCGGTAATCAAACTGAAATAAATAAATATATATATGGCTCATCTTTAAAAGGGAGAAATCCATGTGAACGGAAGCTGGTAGGCCTAAAGTATGTTCTCAACATTACACAATCCTGCAATACATGCATCGAATGTGCAATGAGCGAAGGTCACTATGCATTCGCTCATTGCAGATTAGGCAATTTGGTTGCGGATGCCACTATAGTAGGTATGGGAAATAATTGCCTATCCCCACTGAAGTGCACATTAGGAGTTTGTATATCCCAGTAGGGGGTTGTGGGGGCCCAGACCCCCCATGGGGGGGTGAGGGAGTTATGCCCCCTGCCATTATGATATGTATTCCAACTTGCAGTTCGAGAGTCAGCAAAGGTGCCTTTAGGACTGCAGTTCTCTTAACTGCGGTGCAGTAAAAAATGACGGGTTAGTCCTTTCAGTTTGCAGAAAGGGCTATTCGAAGGAATGATTGTCCCCCTGTCAAAGATGAACACATATATATCAATATAGGTATATATGGACATACATCTGTAGATAGAACTGGGAACGTAACCACAACATATATGTCCACATGCACCATGGATGTGTTTAAGAGACCCAAACAACATACATCTGGCATGGATAGGTATCCCCCCAGCCAAATACATCTGGCCTGCAATACAATAGCAACCTTAGCAGATCCGATAAGCAGGACCCTACACAACAAGGGCAGTACATGTTAACAGTACTCCATCCCACCTGTAGGATGTAAGGCTGGCATTACTAACATATTATGCAGTACAGTCAAGTGGCATGTCATGCTTGGGGGAACCCCCTGGACAGGTGCAGTAAGTAGCTGGGATCTCTCATACAATCCAATAGCCCTACACCTGACAATGGATTCACCAATGTTGGCAGGGGCATCCACAAACCCACCATGTCAGCTGGGAACTACCACCCAGTAGCCTGATGCCCATGGTCTGCAGTGACATGGAACATACCAACAATGAACCCATGGCCAATGTCACTGGTTATCTCAACACATGGGTCCCCAACAATGTTGGACTTGTCAAAGGCAGAGAATTCAACCTGAACTTGGTATACCTCCTTAACTCAATCATGACAGGTGTAGATGAGGGTTAGGAGGTGTACAATGCCTATGTAGATCATAGCAGGCTTTTGTACAGCATCCTGTTTGTAGGAATGTGTGTAGTTGTTACAGGATCTACCTCCGTTCATAGGATATGTTTCCACCAGGACTGTTTGGCATATGCCAACATATCACAGGTGCCATCCTGTGGACATACAGTCCTTCACAGGTCATAGATGTGTCAATGCCCTCCTCCACACTATTGAGGTGTGCAGCACTACTGGGGTTGCTATAACTCACTGGGTGTGGCTGTTGTGGACACGACTGCCATAATTGCAGTTACTGTTGCGTCTATCCCCCCGCATTGTTGTCTGTAATACTGTACAGTGTATGTAATCAGGTTGTTAGTTGCTGTTTACACCACTCACAGTAGTTGAGCACCTCACACCCTCCTAAGGGTAGAGCTATGCCACCAGCATTGGCACACACATGTTACTTAGGTGAGGATCACAGTAGAGTGGGGAGAGGGACATACACCCTGCTGTTAGCATGTTCAATGTCATCCACATTGCAGACTGCATATATAGCACTGTGTGATTGTGCCTATCCTGTCTTGGTGGGATTGCATGTGCAACAGATGTGTTACCTGCATGGAGACATACCTCCATGTGTACAGTCCTGTACCTGTACTGCATCCTAACCAAAGGCACTGTGTGTTGTACCCAGCCATGGCATGTGTACGACCCACTACACATCCTGGTGTCCACTGTAGAAGGCCTGCTGACACCACTACACCCATCAGCCATGTGGCACATGGACAAACACAACACAATCAGAACAGATACTGGTGACAACAATACAACATTATTAATTAAAGCTATGATGTATCATGGCTGCACAGCTACACCTTCCAAGATATTAGCATTTCACTTTACTGCTGACAGCATGTTATACATCATTCCATTGCTACACTGTTGTACAGTCACCCTGTGCATCAGAACCATGTTAGCCTGTCCCTGCATCAATGTTATGGATGTCAGGGAGTGGCACAGGTATTATCATATGCACAGGGTGTGTTGTTGGTTTGCCAGAGGCCTAGGCTGAGCCATACAATTGACAACATGTGTGTGTGTGTGTGTGTGTGTGTGTGTGTGTGTGTGTGTGTGTGTGTGTGTGTGTGTGTGTGTGTGTGTGTGTGTGTGTGAGGGGGCTGAGTATTGTTATGGGCAACTGGTGATGTCATGTGTGCAAGTATGTGGTTGCCCAAGGTTCGTTGTTTATGTGTGTGTGTCTGCATGCACACAGTTCCTCCATGTGGCTGTCCTATAAAGTGGAATTGTGGGACAGCTGCAGACTGTACCTGGCAGGGTTTGTAGTTCACCATCTCCAGCCATGGACATGGGACTTGTGCCTGGCAGGGGTGCTACAGGCAGCATCAGGTACAGAGCCAGACCAAGTACTGTCCCCTGAGTTTGACAGACATCCACTGGATACAGGTCCCTCCTGGGACTGACTAGGTTCACGTGCATGTGGTCTGCTATGATGGGTCGTGGACAGCCCCCCACAGTGCTGGGGTTGGTACTGCCACTACAGGAGCAGCTGTGACTGTTTGAACATCCACTGCGACCTCCAGCTGCTGGTGTTGCTAGCATACGTCCACGTGGCTGTCACAACTGTCCCGCCCTGTCCTGGCGCATGAACATGACATTGTGGATTAGTTCCAATGTCTCACCCCACTGTCTATCCATGACATCGGTGTAATTATGGATGGCACCTGTTAGGTCACGGATGCTGTCAGTTACAGAGGTGTGATGAGCCCTCTGCGCCCTTAGACATTGCCTGGTGTACCGTTCCATTTGTGCTTGTGCCTCCATGACAGTCTGGAACATGCGAGTAGTTGAAATAGATGTGGCACATCTGCCAGGGGCATGATGACCAGCAGTGCTCTTATGAGCACCCCTGCACATCTACCTATGTGATACCCCGCCAGACATCTGGATATGGCTGCTGTGTCCTGACACATGTGCCATAGATACCACACTGTCCTGGCCCATACCAACCATAGGCTGTCCCTCAGCTAGGGCCAATGGTGATGAGGTGTGTAGAGGCAGTGTGACTGTGTGCATGGATGGTGTGGATATGTGTGGGGTGTAAATTGGTGGCCCAGCGGCAGCCCCTGATGACCCTTCTTGTGCCTCAACACACCTATCTTCATGGTCACTGTCTGTATCACTGACATCAGATTCCCTGCAGGGAGGGCCCAGCCCCACCTCACCACCTGTGAGGGGAAAACAGGAAACAGACTGTAAGACCTGTACAACACTGCTAAACAGTAAATACACGCACACAGACACACACATGTACACACACATGTGTGCAGACATGGCCACACACACAGACATACACACATTCACTCGACATACATGGCAACCCATACACTCCACCAGACAGCACCTACAGACAGCTCCCGCAACCCCATGACACACACAATAGCAGATGATGGTGCAGTACAGTATCTCACACATATCTGTAATTACACACATGTCAGCATGCAGGACATGTGGGGCTCAACAGCATGCAGTGCAACTGTAGTGAATCCCCATTGCCAACATTATACATGGCTGTGATGCATGGCTTCTGTTTGTAGGTAATGGCCCTCCCCCTGGAACCCACTGCACCCATGTCCACAGCATTGCTGTGCATCTGTTCAGTACCCTGGCACGTACAGTGCACCATACCTCACGGGTGTACACACCATTGCAAGATGTGTCTCTGTGTGTCAGGTGTGTTTCCGCTGCTGCTCACAGCCTTTGTGTGTTCCTGGATCACATGTGGACACGTGTTTAGTGAATGCTTGATGTGTATTCACATATATCATCATCAGTGGTGCATGTATGAGTGGTAGACTACCATTAGACCAACCACAGAGACAATGTACTGTACCTTTGGTGAGTGTAGAGACCATTATTGATCATGATTGGGCCATGGCTGATGTTGCCTGTGGTACACATATGTTCATAGGTGAGTACTGGTCTATTGGTCCTGGGGCCTACATAAGCTTAGCCACAGGAGTTCCCTGCCATGCACCACCCACTAATGTTATTCCCCTGTGCCCCTGTCAGGCTATAGCACAGACATGCTACCCAGGGTGTATTCCCCATTCCCCATCCAATTGCCAAGTGTTTCGGTCAAGAGGGCCAATGAGTAGCATTGTGTAACATGTATGGGTAGTCCGTTCAAGAGTGTGGGGATTCCCCAGGACAGGGCCCTATCCCTCCAGTATGTTCTGTGTAATGTGTTGATTATGTTTAGGACCCTGGAGCGTGTGTTAGCAGAGGGAGTGAGATGTCATTATATGTAGCATGTTCAATTGCTCTGTGTATGACATAGCTGTGTATGTTGGGCAGATGTCAGCTGTGCCTGGGCAATGTGCACTGGAGTGTATCTACAGTTGTCTGAGATGGACTGTGTATTGCATGTGTTTGAGGCTGGTAATCCCATTAGTGAGGTGTGTGCTGTGGAAGTGCACATGTACAGCATGCATTATGGGTAGGTGTGTTAGATGTGTACATGGCCTACACCTTAGCTATGACATGCACAGTGAATTGCCAAGCATAACCTTAAACCATACTCATTAGCATCCAGCTGCTGCCTTGCTGGTATCCCAGAGTTACCTAAACTGACATGGGATAGAGTGGATGTCAGTGACCATAGCTGTGGCATTGCTAAAGGCTGGCTGCAATATTATAGTACAACAACAGCTAAGTTCACAGTACTACAGTTTATGCATTACTGCTTATTGGTACTACACAGCAACATACCCCACGTCTCACATATGCATGGTCTACCTGTTCAGATGCATACACTACATTAGTCTACTGATATGCCCTGGAACCTTACCTGCGTGCTCAATGTGTGGTGTGTGAGTAGCACCCACCTCCATGACTGTATAAGTCTGGAGCTCTTGTGGTCGGGCAGGTGCTACCAGGCTGGTGAGCAGCTCCTCCACTCTGGTGATGGGAGGATGGATGTTATGGCCCCCCATTGCAAGGTGGTCACCCCGCATGGCAGCGGCATGATGACGTACTTACCAGAGAAGGTCACTACAATGGTGGCAGACCTGCTCATAAGTATGGCTGTGCATCCCCACCTCATTCACCCTGCGGACCACATCAGTCTGCATGTCTGGTCTCTCCTGCTTGTTCCATGCTTGTCTGTGAGAACAACAGCTGATAGTTGTGGATGATGCTGGTGATGATGATCTCCTCCTCAGCGGCACTGTATGCGGGGTTCCTCGGGTGTGTCATACTCCCTGAAAGACATAATGATGGAAATATATCTGAGCAACTCATATGTCAAGTTTACCATAATACAAGACACATATCAGTCTCCTGCCACCATATCAGCTCCAACATAATGTTCACACTACACTAGTGGTATGTGTACCATTGGGCCATATATTGTATTGTCCAACACTTTCTGCTATGTGGTTATAGACATAGGTTCATAGGTTCATAGAATAGTACTAGGCTAACTGCCTTTGTGGGCCATTTTAAGCCTAGCCAATTACCCTATGCAAGAATCAAACCCTGCACCTTTGGTTTATAAGATAAACACCTTAACCATTATGCCAACCTCCCACCCTTAGGTGCTGCCATTCTTTTTCGACTAAGTCTGTTTCCTCTTCTATTTGTCTTGGGGTACTTGAGCTCTGAGGACTTTCTTGTTCATTCTCCCCTTTAAATTGTCTTCCATTTATGGGTGAGCTCCAGATGGAAACATTCAGCATGATTTGGGGGAAGGACCCCCACAGAAGCACAAGTAGATAATGCAAAGGCTGGAGATAATGCATTGGCCGGAGGTCAGGATTGAACCTTGTACCTTGTGCATGAGAGGCAAATACCTTAACCGCTTTGCTATCTGGTCTCTACATGCTCCCTGTGGGGACACTAGAGTTGCAGGGCTGTTACAGGGTATTTCACCTGTATGCCATTGTCACTGCCACTATGTTTCCACATATGCATGTGGTAGGTCTGATATGTGATTGCTACACATCTGCCATTCTGTAGTTTCGGGGATATCTATGCATGCAGATGGACATGTTCTGGGACTGTGTGGACTATTACAGCCCACATATGTTCCATGACAGTTACACACCAGTATGTGTAGGGGTTATTTGCCAGCAGGAACACCACTCCAACCTAATGTGCACATGTTACCAGTCCACATCACATCTGTGGCCCAGCATGGAACCTCATTATCTACTGTTCCATCACTACCTTCACGTGGAACCACCTCAGGGGATGGTGCCCCAACATGGAGCACACACGGACATGTGTCTGTCACCCAGTTAGGTCACGAGTATTGGGCATAGGGGGTTCCACGGAGACATGAGGGCATGTGCTACATCACCTGGAGGCATGCAGTACCCGTACACAAGGTTTGACATGCATGTCCCTCCTGCCCAGTGCACAGTCCAGGCACCTTTATGTCCATGTAGATGCTGTTGTGACTGTTCATGGGTGGGCACCATGTTCCCTTTGTTCCCATGTGGGGGCTCAATGGCCTCTACATTCCAAATATAACTATGCGTTCACAGTGTTTAACCACCACATGTGTCATATACCAGCCCTGTATGTTGCCTTGTTTGTCACCCAACCAGACCTACATACTAATATGTGCCTAATACCCTTCACCAACATATATATCCCACCATCTCATACAATTGCAACGTGTTCCCAACATGGATTACACACCTCACTCCACACTCCATCTTGCAGCCATGTACTGGTGTGTAGGTAGGTTGTGTATTAATGTGTGATGTTCTCTCACACATGTAATGGCAGGGGAAATGTACTGACATGTATATATGTATATATGTATATATCTATATATATATATATATATATATATATATATATGTATATATATATATATACACACACACACACACACACACACACACACACACACACACACACACACACACACACACACACACAGACATATATATATATATATATATATATATATATATATATATATGCCTGCATATATATATATATATATTTATATATATATATATATATATGTGTATATATATATATATATATATATATATATATATATATATATATATATATATATATATATATATATATATATATATATATATATATATATATGTGCATATATGTGTAGATATCATTTTGTGTTGTTTATATACCTATATAAATGTATAAGTGTCCGAGGTTCTGTATACATACACAGCTGTGAATATGTATCACACATATATGTATTTGTATGTGGGGTGCAAACAAACATCTGGACCACACTCATGTACCCTCTTTACTTCACAGCTGAACTGTTCTGCCTTGCTGCAACACAGACAGGTGTCACATGTGAACATAGAATAACGTTAGGGGGTATATATGGTGACAAACTTTAGATAAGCATATTATACTGCTATTGCAGTTTGGCATGCTATGCTACACTTTAACATGACTGTCCTGCAGGTGGTGTGGTCTCTCACCCATGTGTCTATCATGGTAGTATTAATACTGCCACCAGCGGTTGGCCACAGTCATTTACAGAACACAGAAATCACGGGTCACATCTTTGCCATTCACTGCTGGTCTGCACATTTGTTAGGTATGTCCCAATGCCCACAGGGACTGATAGTTGTTGAGTGCAACATCATTACAAGAACAAGTACTGATGGCACATATACATCCTTTTACAGTATACATCCTATTACATGAGTGGTAGTCTGTACCATATTTTTCACTAACTTCACTGCTGAGAGATGGTATAACAGTAATAATACTATTGAGCTATTTTGGCTCACTCAAAAGTGTTTCCAGACTTGTTTTGGTGTTGTGTTTACTAACCAGAGCACCTCTTTCAACACGCGCACCACTACTTTTGGATTCTTATGTGTGTGTGTGTGTGTGTGTGTGTATATATGTGTGTATATATATATATATATATATATATATATATATATATATATATAGAGAGAGAGAGAGAGAGAGAGATACGTATGAACATATGTATGTATCTATATACAATTGCTGTTATATGATTATTTGTGAGTCATACATTAAAATATATATATATCTACATATAGCTGTCTATCTGTCTACATTTACAGATATATATCTGTCCATATGTCCATCCATGTTCGGCTCATATTTTGGCCTGTTTCTCATTCACTTGGCAATTGTCATGGATGATCGCAGCACTGAAGTCAGTAACTAGTGGCAACACTTTTGTGTTTCAGACTTCATCTCCTTCTACATATGTCTTCTAATACATATAACTGTGTAACTAGCAACATTTTAAGTGTATCAGAGCATTAGTTGACATATATCCCTATTTGTACCCATGGTGTGGCATACTTTGTCCAGACTTCTTGCATTAACAGGTCATGTGGTGTGATCATAATACATTTCCTGTACTGCTGACTGATTGTGCTGCATGATATGTTTGTGAAAACTTCAGGTTATGTATATCTACCATGATTTAGTGGAAAATCACTTTGTGTATAAAGTGCAGGGTCCTGGGTTTGCGCCTTGGAGCAGCAGTTTATTTTGTTGCTGAGCAGAACAAGGAACATTGGCTACTCAGTGATTAAGGCACTTTTAAGCAGTTGTAAGTGGGTTTGCATGAGTTTGCATAATGGTAAGCACTGCCAACCTCCGCTTATGTTTTCTTACAGTCAGCTTTGAATTTCTCAACCTGTGTAGGCATAGCTTACCTGCGGGCACACCTGCACAAACCCGCTTACCGCTGCTTAACAGTGCTTACTGCCGCTTACCCCCATGCTAATTCCTTTAAAAGAAAAGAAAAAGGGGTTGATAGGACAGTGGTGAAAAACAGGACACAAAGAGGGAAAGACAGTAGGGAAAATAGCTAGGCATGTGCAGGAAGGGTATAGGAAAGGTCCGTAGCTGCCCATTTCTTCTACAGCAACAGCTGTGCATATACAGTATATTTGTAGGTATATTCGGGCCCTCAAACCCTTGGGAGAGGGGTGAGGACAGCATATATTCATTGTGATGCCAATTAGACCAGATTACATGTGTCCAGTGGACACGTGTGTGAAATGGACAGCTATGTATGGGGCGAGATTTTTTTGTGGGAACAGATTTGCTTTTTTTTTTTTAGGTAAGAGTGGGATGTTAGGGAGGGGTAGTAGGTCTATTTGGGGAGGTAGATTGGGTAGGTTAACAGACAAGACATACAAGACGCATACAGGGCTGGTATATGACACATGTGGGGGTAAACACCTTGGACAGGGAGGGGTGTTTGGAAGTCGCAAGGGCATGAGCCCCCAACTGAAAACAGTGGGACTGAGGTCCCCACCCATGGGCAGTCACTGCTGCACCTTCATAGCCCCAAAGGTGGCTGTGCTGAGGGCTGTGTAAGAGGGGCAGCCTCACCTTCTAATAAGGCCACTCAGCCCTCAAGCTGGCATAGCCACTCTCAATACTCCAGATCGAGCTCCTTATGCAGCACTGCCTGGACCTGTTGATGGGTGACAGGTTTCCCTCATCCCCTGCAGCAGTTCCACCCAAAGGTGGCACTGAGCCCACGGAGGAGGAGGAGGTCCCAGGCTGGGCCTCAGATGTGCTGGTGCCCGGTGCCATGGCCAGCTGAGGTGGGACAGGTGGGTCTGCTGGGACTGGCCTTCCCATACGAGCTGTGTTGTCACAGGTTTATGACGGATATGGGTTAGTAACAGTCAACAGCATTCAGGATTAGTTATAACAGCATGCATAAGTATTCCCGTTAACCCAACACACCAGATTTAACACAGTTGCAGAGCAAGCAGAACACATGCATATATGGAACAGCAGTGACCATTACAGGAGCATGCAGGTTTCATTGATGGCAACAGGCCACCAATATGGGTATATTTTCACATGGCACATGCATAGAAACAAATGTGAATATTCATAAACCATTAGGACATATGTCCCAACAAAAGTTTGGAGTGTACACATACCAGTTGAGGAGTGTCATTGGGTTATTATGCACATATGGTAGGGGTGAGAGAGAGAGTTCAATTAGCAACTAATATATCCTTGTAGTTTTCGCAACATTCTTAGTCACTGCAGTGGTCTTTCCCTTACATGTATTATTACACTACACAATGGCCTTATATTGTACACTGGTATGTTTATAAATTATTATATATGTGACCTGTGTCTTACATACAGGCATGACAGGCTGCAGGTGTTAATGCAACATATGTTGAGAGTTTCTGTCATACACTTTGGGTGAGGTGCTAGAATGACAGGTTTGTTTCCATATACATTCTCTGACTATGTACACGTTTAAATATCAGTTATATGTCATTGACAGCTGCCTACAATTCTTGGAACATCACACTGGATTTCAGGGGAACAGGGTACCAAGTTGGTGATATGGGCCATTTATCTGGACATGCTGGACAGAATATAACATTTTTGGGATATTATTATGCATACAACTTGCATTTTGAACATTCTAGCAAATTCTGTACTGTTGTTGGGTGTAAGTATGCATACAGCTTTCTATCCAAACATTGTATCAAAATCTGTACAGTTGTGGGGTATGATAATGCATACAGCTTAGTAGCACTCTCAGGATTCAAACCCCTGCTGTGTGTGACAAAATATTACAGCTAACATCACTGTATACCATGCTACCAGGAAATTGATGAAAAGCTTTTGACTACTTTCTGTCTAAGTCTCCCTAACTTGTACAATCTAACTGACCTCTTGGCACTTCAAACATTGTTATGCAGGACTTCATGCCCATTTTATCTGCATACCACAGTGTGGGTGACACTGCTTAAGATACAATAGTACTATTTATAGTATGGAACAGATCGCCAACATACGAGAGAAGAGTAAACAGAAGCACTCCAGGGATTATACCTTTATTCACAGACTATTACACATTTATTTCTACTGATACAACACTTTCTAAGGCTCTTATATTTATTTGTTATGACAGTACATGCAGACTGATTACTAAGCTGCCTCGCGATGCAGCCTTTGCAGCCTAGCATTATGGGCTTGCTGGTTCACAGCCCGCTCATCTGTAGCTGTCAAAGAAATGCAGTGATATTTAGCCATACTTATCCATAGTATACACAAGCTAGGCAATTATTTACTACTTAGTAGAATGAGTACTTACTTAGTCCTGGGGCATTGGGCATCTGCCGAGACTCCTGGATCCACTGTTCCAGTACATCCACCCTCCACTTCAGGTCAGCATGGTGGTGCCTGACCTGCTCACCAGTCCGGAGGATACCTGTGGCACTGGTGAGGTCACGGGTGAGACTGTCCCAGGCCCTGGTACTGGCCCTGCAGTAGTCTCCAATCATGGTGTTTTACCAGGAGCCATACCATAATTTTTGACTCCTGGATGCCCCATTGCTGCACTCTCAATTGAGTGCCTTCACCCACACTAGCCATTCTGCCTGCAGTAGGAAGCTACAACCAGTTATGGGTAGTATTCCCGCCTGTGGGGTTTAAATATGGCCATTTCCTGCACTTCCCCATGATTGGCCAGTTTTGAAAAGGCTAAGCTATGGGCAGACCTGCTTACATGAGGTTGGCACTGCTTAAAGAGGTATACCACTAGGCAGATTGAATTAGCTCACCTACACATTGCTTACACTTACTAACTTTAGCTGTGCTGTGGTTAACATTGCTTAATAGTTAATTAACACTATATTTGCCATTTGGCAATGATTTATTCTTCATTACAGGTTATATATGTGTCTGGTATCCGTGATTCATGTGTACATACACTGTATGGGGACCAGAGGGCTTCTACACTTTATTACAATAACATCTCAAATCTATGCTTACTGCAGTACTCCAGTTCACATATTTATGTTCTGTGGCAGGTTATCCAACATCACACTGTACATAGATTCAGTTCACATGTTTGGTTTGACTTTCCTGTGGTGAGGATTAGTTTGCTGATACCTCACTTATGTCAATTTATATGATGGCTTGGTGGTTAACTACTTTGATTATAGTATGCAGGATCCTGAGTTTGAGCCTTGCAAAAGCAGCTTCTTTTTTGCTAGGTAGAACAAGGGCCATTAGATACAGTGTGATTAAGGTACTTTTGAGCAGTTGAAAGTGGGTTTGCATGGGGGTAAGCACTGCCTCCACAGGTTAAGCAATTTAGAGGCTTACTGGGTGTAGGACACTGTAACCGGAAATTAGCAGTACTTACCTTCGCACAAACCTGCACACACGGCCTTAAACTCACTTACTAATGCTGACATATGCTTACTACTGCTTCTTGCTGCTTAATCTGACTACTGCTGTATGCATAATGATACTGACACCTCACATGTGCATTTCCTGTAGTACTGTAAGTCATATATGTATATGTATATATATATATATATATATATATATATATATATATATATATATATATATATATATATATATATATATATATATATATATATATATATATATATGTTATTCCATGGGTTATGCAACATACATATTACTCATACCGTGCTTTGCCATGGGAAATGGTATGTCTCAGTTACCTTTCTGTCCCCCCCTTTCTCGCTTACATCCATGGGGCGGTCCCATTAGAACGGGTCTGTCCAACCCTGGCACGCCTTGACCCATAATGTCTTACCTATCATTCTCTCCACCCCCTCCCTCCTCCACATCAATCATCCTTCCTACAGGTTCCATCCGAATCTCACCACACCACTACGCATTGCTCATGCTCCACTTCTCCGGACACATCACGTATTGTCTCACCCCATGGATCTTCAGGTTTCCCACAAATTCAGTCCGCAAACATACATTTCCTTCTTTGCTTACCTGTAAGGCATGGTATGTTACCCAGAGGACTCTTTTTAGCAGAATTTTTGGGGTCATCCAGCTAGGGATGAACATGCTTTTGTTTAAGATTAGACTTTGCAGGTTGACACTGTTTCTCCCACTGGTAGGATCCTGACAGTAGTCTGGGTAGCAGTGCTGTGCAATGCTTAGCAGTGCTTAATATTCGATTTGCATGATATTTGCCTTTTGGCATTGATGTCTTCTTCATTACATGTTATATATGTGTCTTGTATCTTTGATTCATGTGTACGTACACTGTATGGGGTCCTGGGAACTTCAACACTTTATTGCAATAACACCTCACATCTGGCCTTACTACAGTACTCCAGTTCACATATTTATGTTATGTAGCAGGTTATACCACTTCACACTGTACATAGATTCAGTTCACATGTTTGGTTTGATTTTCCTGTGGTGAGAATTAGTTTGCTGATACCTCGCGCCTATCTATTGCTATGATGGCTTAGTGGTTAACTACTGTGACTATAGTGTATATGGTCCTGAGTTTGATCCTTGCAGTGGCAGTTTATTTTGTTGCTGGGCAGAACATGGGCCATTGGATCCAGAGTGATTAAGGCACTTTAAAGCAGTTGTAAACGGGTATGCTTGGGTTTACGCACTGGTAAGCACTGCTAACCTCCGGTTACAGTTTCTTGCACTCAGTTAGCTTCTACTTTGCTTAATCTGTGTAGGCAATGCTTACCCCCATGCAAACACACAGACATGCTTACTACTGCTTATTTGTGCTTAAACCTGTTTACTAGTGCCTTATTCATTATGACACTGACACTTTACATGTGCATTTCATATATATATATATATATATATATATATATATATATATATATATATGTTCCTTCATGGCAGCTGTACTCCAGTTTATATATATATATATATATATATATATATATATATATATATATATGTATATGTTATTCCATGGGTTATGCAACATACATATTACTCATACCATGCTTTGCCATGGGAAATGGTGTGTCTGTTACCTTTCTGCCCCCCCCTTTCTCGCTTACATCCATGGGGTGGTCCCATTAGAACGGGTCTGTCCAACCCTGGCACGCCTTGACCCATAATGTCTTACCTATCATTTTCTCCACCCCCTCCCTCCTCCACATCAGTCATCCTTCCTACAGGTTCCATCTGAATCTCACTACGCATTGCTCACGCTCCACTACTCCGGACACATCACATACATTGTCTCACCCCATGGATCTTCAGGTTCCCCACAAATTCAGTCTGCAAACATACATTTCCTTCTTTGCTTACCTGTAAGGCATGGTATGTTACCCAGAGGACTCTTTTTAGCAGAATTTTTGGGGTCATCCAGCTAGGGATGAACATGCTTTTGTTTAAGATTAGACTTTGCAGGTTGACACTGTTTCTCCCACTGGTAGGATCCTGCCAGTAGTCTGGGTAGCAGTGCTGTGCAATGCTTAGCAGTGCTTAATATTCGATTTGCATGATATTTGCCTTTTGGCATTGATGTCTTCTTCATTATATGTTATATATGTGTCTTGTATCTTTGATTCATGTGTACATACACTGTATGGGGTCCTGGGAACTTCATCATTTTATTGCAATAACACCTCACATCTGGCCTTACTACAGTACTCCAGTTCACATATTTATGTTATGTAGCAGGTTATATCACTTCACACTGTACATAGATTCAGTTCACATGTTTGGTTTGATTTTCCTGTGGTGAGAATTAGTTTGCTGATACCTCATGCATGTCTATTCCTATTATGGCTTAGTGGTTAACTACTGTGACTATAGTGTACAGGGTCCTGAGTTTGATCCTTACAGTGGCAGTTTATTTTGTTGCTGGGCAGAACATGGGCCGTTGGATCCAGAGTGATTAAGGCACTTTAAAGCAGTTGTAAGTGGGTATGCTCGGGTTTGTGCACTGGTAAGCACTGCTAACCTCCGGTTACAGTTTCTTACACTCAGTTAGCTTCTGCTTTGCTTAATCTGTGTAGGCAATGCTTACCCCCATGCAAACACACTTAGACATGCTTATTTGTGCTTAAACCTGTTTACTAGTGCCTTATTCATTATGACACTGACACTTCACATGTGCATTTCATGCAGTACTCCAGTTCACATTTAAATGTTATTATGTAGGTTATACAGCAAAAAGATGTAAATATATGTTCATATACAGTTTTCACAAGGAAAATTATCTGAGCTGCATTCAGACTTGAACCAGGAATGCTTGTTTGTGAGGTGGATGCTCTAACCACTACACTATTACTGTGTTACTTCATTTTCATATATATTCCTTGTTATCCTCTTCAGCCTTTTAAGCTGCTTTAACTTTAGCTAAGCGATAGGCAAATGCACGCATCTATGGTTAGCTGTACTCTGGGTTTTAAAAAAATATATACAAGGGTTTCTTCATTTTATTTCAATGTACTGCTGCTGTTGAACATATGGGGACTGTTGGTGGGGATATGCGGACATCTATGAGTGGTCTTGCTCATTTATTTATGCATTCTTCTGTTCTACTTTGCAGGGGCATGTTTATTCTAAGAGCTCTGCTCTCAGACACACCCCGTGCACTCATCCACGCTCCGTGTAGCTTTAGGAGTTCTAACAGCGCACCTTCATTAATATGCATGGTGCGCTGCCGTCCTCCTCTTAAACTGCTGCTTCTGTGCAGGACTAGATTAGTCCTGCATGGAAGATTAGTAAATCCGGGGGAGTAACTATTATGTTTTTAATATTTTGTAAACAACTTACAATATCTCAACAACTACTCAAGTTACACACATACAATCAGCAGCATTTTATTCATCTAGATGAGAGCTTTCATGTGAGGCTTAGGAGTTGTATCAGTGTTATTTGGTTATTGAGATATTTTAAACAAATTGAAAGTTATATTTATATAAATTAATATCATAAAAACAGTTAGTATCTATTTACCTGCACTAGACAGAGGTCAAATATTAATGCAGTTAAGTTTGACACGGTGTAATCTTTATGATGAAATATTTTAAAATCTTGTACATAGCATGGTTTGGGAATTATTCATGAAAATATGAATAAGGAATATTTGATGCCTAGAGGCGTCAGTAGGAGTTAACTGCAGATGCGCCTGGAGGCATCACTCGGATGTAATGACTTAATTAAATACATACGGTTTCCATTTATAGCTGTCTAATTCGTGACTGGGATATGGGTGGTCTGATTGCGTGAACAGGCTAAGGTATGCCTAAACCATTTTCAGTAGGTGACGCACTGTATAAACATGCACACTAATTAAAAATAACTCTGGGGAGTGATGTCCCCACAAATTATCACATTAGTAACAATGTCCTAAACACACAATCAGTTGTGAGGGATTTGAGCACCCAGGCTGATAGCAACCTGACTTCTGACCCCCATGTTGCTTCCATTGTACAGAAAGCCTTCTACATGGCCCACCTCATAAGTAAGGGTCTCTCATCCAGAGACAAGGAGATCATAGCATCCCTGTATTCTTCCCTTATAAGGCCCATTATTCAGTACAATGCCCCTTTCGGCATGTACCTCGCAAAGCAAATGCAGCAGCTGGAGAGACCACAGAGGTTTCTCACCAGGAGAATCCAAGGCCTCAAACATCTACCATACACAGATAAGCTAAAAGCCCTATCCCTCTACTCAGTTTCATACAGACTCCTCAGAGGTGACCTCTGTCTGGCATACAAGGTGATCATGGACCCCGTCTTGAGAACTGCTGCATATCTGCAAGTCAAGCTCCACTCGAGTAACCTGCACGCGTGGGCTCAACCTGGTCTGTGACATCAACAGGACTTGCTGGCAGGATAAATTTGTGTCTCAGAGACTCCCTAATCTGTGGAATAGACTCCCTCTCCACATCAAGCAGAGTATCTCTTTACACCTTCTTAAGAGCAACCTGGATAACTGGATGGGAAACAGAAAATACACCCATTGGATTCCTAACAGAAATGAAAACCAACCTTCACACTGAAAAGCACAGGCTGAAATCCACTGATCCAAAAATGAAGATTTATTATAACATAGAACAAAATCCCTTGGATTCCACCCATGTCCCTGCTAGACAGGGGCATCGGGTGCTGACTTGTCTAAACATTGGCTAAACTCTTGGCTAGGCTCAAAAGGGCCTTAGGGCCAATAGCCTGGTAAACTCCTATGATCCTACAATCCTAAAAGTGACATGACACCTCCCTGATGTCATCCAAATCCCCTGCAAATATAAACACCATGTACAAGCCTACATGAATTGGATATCTGTACACGGTTGCTCCCTTTAGCTGTTCAACACATCCATGGCATTTACCCCTCATTTGCATAATATTTTGCTTACAGCCTAGAAATTACATGGTTCATAGCCATGTGAGCTGGTTAACAGCATGAAAGCATGATTGTGCAGACCCTATGTAAGGTCTTACAGTACTTTTGTCTATAGTGTTCTTTTACATTTTATTTTAAACATGTTTGCACAATGTGGTGCATAGAGTCTTCTTCTTTTGGCTTTTTCCAGTTAGGGGTCACCACAGTGGATCACCTGTCCACTCATGATTGGCAGTAGAGTTTTTACAGTGTCAGATTACCAGCTTGGCACCTAACCTTCTACAGGAGGCACACACTCACACCTAGGGCCAATTAAGAGTGTCCAATCCACCTACAGCATGTCTTTGGGATGTGGGCGATAACGAGAGCACCTAGAGGAAACCCACACAACCACAGGGTGGGCATGCAAACTCTGCACAGAAGGCACCCCAGCTGAGGATCAAACCTGAGAACCTCTTGCTATGAAGCAACCCCACTAACCGCTGCACCACAGTGGCCAGCCGACATGGTACATAGAGTAAACATGGGAATTAAAAAAAAATATTAATTTGACATAATTCCTGCTGTTTTTTGGCATCCACGGTGTATGATTCAGACATTTATGTATGGGATCTTGCCTTTTTGGGGGAATTATGTCCATATTTGTAGACTTTTACATCCCCTTCTTTCAGTGTAGACTCCTGTATGCAGAAAATTTCCGCATACACTACATGGACACAGACACGAGTCTACACAGATGTATTACAGGTTGTTGGATCACTCCACCTGGTTAATTTGCATAAAATTCGGTTACTTAAGCTGAAATTGGCATTGCATGAAAGGTTCCTTAGTTGTATGTGCATGTGTGTGATTGCACACTACTACATGGAATTTATTGAATGTAAAATTGTTTGCGCAAAAAAAAAAACTTTGTGTAAGCTTTATTGAATTTCTTCTAACACCTTACCTAAGACGGTGTGCATGGTTAGGTCTCACTCATGAAGGGACACCTGGAAGTCTGCCAATTGTTCTAAGAAGCCAGAAGCTAGTGTGAAACATGCTAACAATGAATGCTAATTGGGTTTCTGAAACCTAACTATATAAGACTACATAATTTATAATTAAACTGGGCATCTCACATTCATCATATTGTACTAATTAGTTGTGAAGTAATTTCTGTAGTGTCTGAATTCTAATGGATATGCACTCTATAGAAATATCTTATTTGTAAAAAAATATTGTAAAACTCAACCAATGTCTCATGAATCCAAGGGTGAATGCTATTTCTTCTTTTTTCTGTCAAAAATATTAATTGGGACCTTTTGATTACTTTATTAAAAATATTGTAACACACTGTGCTCCTTATAGTATATTTACTTATTGCTCCTTTCTTGGCCTTCAAACTGTGCTTTATTACCTTTTGACTCTGTAACTGCACTTTGTTAACACGTGTATTCTATTTACTGTATTTGCTGTACTAATCTTTGTGGAGCTTTTCTCCCCGGGTCTCCACTGAAAATGGGATCCATGCCCAGTCGGACTTTCTCAGTAAACAAATGTAAAATAAATAATAAATAAATAATACTTAATTTCCATAATTATTCTAATAGTATTTTTTGTACATTGTACATCAGGTAAAAAGAGGCATGTTGTTTCTTGTAGTTTCAGGCATTACATTACAGTTCATTTACAGCTGTTTGATGAATGAAGGTTATGTATATACATATAAAATATACTGATTAACAAATACTCAACAGTGTTATAATTTATTAGCCATTTTCTGTATAAGTTTCAAATTCTGTTACCTTCTATAGATATTTAGGTATTTAACATGATTCTTTACATTTATAAACAAACATGGACTTCACAGTGGCTATTGTATATGGCGTAGTACAGCTGAGGTGTGGTATTTATTCATTTATTTATTTTCATTTATTAACCAGGACAGTCTGACTGGCTGGTTGCCCTTTTTCACACAGGAAATAAGGTTCCACATAAACAACACAAGGGAATAAAGAGAAATAATGGAACAAAATTGATTACACAATATATGAGAAAATTGGTGCAATGAAAAAATAATAAAAAGTACAAGGTAAAAAATATTTCAGCAGTAAAAGTAAATATACAACCTTATTAAGCAAATAAATACATTTTGAAGAGAAAAGACAAACAGAAATGTATAGTATGTATCTGTGTGTGTGTGTGTGTGTGTGTGTGTGTGTGTGTGTGTATGTGTGTGTGTGCGTGTGTGTGTGTGTGTGTGTGTGTGTGTGTGTGTGTGTGTGTGTGTGTGTGTGTGTGTGTGTGTGTGTGTGTGTGTGTGTATATGTATCTATATCTATATAGATGCTTATTCACATGAGGATTATGATTGTGTCAATGATCATAACCAGCTTATTATATATTTGAGATCTGGATGCCAATAAATTTACCTTGAGAGTGAAGCTGGGGAGGTGAATCTTGGCATCCATGGCAAGAACTCTTAGTAAAAGGTTATGGTCAGCAATCTGATCATAATTATTTGTAGTGCAAGGAGATTTATCTGCTCCATGTACTACTAGTTTTACAAAAGAAAGAGTATAAGCCCCCGGATTCAGCAAGCAACTGTACAGGAATAAGTTATTCCTGCATGGCAAGGACCGTTCCTGTTCAGCACAGAAGTGTGCCATGCATATGTATGAGGGCATGCTGCCGTGCTCTAAAATGGACATGGTTCCATGTACAAGTGCAGGTGGTGTGTCTGAGAGCAGAGCTCTCACAATACACATGCCTGCTGCACTCCAGAATTGCCTTTTGGCAATTTAAAATGAGCGAGAATGCACGTAACACCCCCAACCCATCAGGATAAGACATCTGGATAAGACATCTGGTCAAAGCCATAAGGGACAATTGTCCCTACCAAGGCAAAAGTTGATAGAATAACACACTTAGCATAAGCACATAGCGCACACCTCCCAACCCATCAGAGTAAGGAATGTGGACAAAGCCAAAAGGGGCAATCATCCCACAAAGCAGAAAGTTGATAGAATAACAGGTTCAGCATTAGCAGGGATATTCTGAAGGGTACAAATAAAATAAAGTTTAAGCGTAGCTGCTCAGGTGTGCCCATTGCTTAGCTACGCTTAGTCCAGCTTGAACAGTGCAAGAAGTTAAATAGCAAGAGACATCAAGCTTAAGCAGTCTTACTATTGTATAGTGGTTAGAGTGTACTCTTTGTAAACAGCCAATTCCGGTTCAATCCCCACTGTTACCAATTTGCATTTTACATGTGAAAGCAGTAAATAAATATTTTTTTTTATAATTAGCTGCTAAATAACATATATTTGTTAACCAGAGTACTATAGTAGGTCCAGGTGTCAGTTCAATAAAGTTGTGAAACTGGGTTGACTTTAGAACAGCAAACGGTCAGATGATTGAACACTGTTAGTGCGAACACTACATGTCGAACTGGCAAAATAGTGAACAGCCGGAACAGTACATTTTTTCCCAGGGAAAGAAATCGCTGGGCCAGCTGTCCAAGTTGTGCCATTTCATCCACTGTAGTGCAATCTTGGAGATGGTATATTTAAGTAGTGGGGGTGTGGGGGCAAAGCCCCCCACTTTATTTAGTATTTAGTGGTTTTTTTTTTTTTTTAGGAACAGCGATTTTTTCACTGGGAAAAAAAATCGCTGTTCTGTTTTTTTGCTGTTTTGGATTTTCTACATTTAGGGGTCAATATAACAACGTTCGATCATCTGATCATTCGTTGTTATAATATAGACCCGTGAAACCCCCATATAAACACAAGTGCCCCATGCAGTATAGTCACATATGAATAAATGTAATGACAGCACATTGGGGGATGTCAGGGACAGTAAACACATGTATAATATGTAATGAATGATGAATCAATCCCATACAGCAGATAGTCTATAAAATAAAAAATAAGCAATGGTAAGCATTGCCCAGCTCTGCTTAATAGGTGTAAGCATTGTGTAAATATGACTGCTAAGCAATGAGTAGCCCAGCTAAGTGGATTTTCCCACTGGTAAGCAGTGCTGAACTTGTCCCTTTAAGTACTGCCAACCTTAGCTAAGCAGGTTTGTCCATAGCTTAGCTTAGCTCAGCAAATTCAAAACCGTCCAATCATAACAAAGGTCAGGAAATCAGCTGTATTTAAACCCCGCAAGCAGGAATACAGCTCATAACTGGTTGCAGCTTCCCACTGTAGGCAGTATGGCAGGTGTTGGTGAGGGCATGCATGTCCGAGCGCAGCACTGGGACATACAGGATTCCAAGGTCATGGTAGGACTCCTAGTAAATAACCATGATGAGAGACTGCTGCAGGGCCAGTACCAGGGCTGCCAATATAAAGCGGAAGCCTGGGACCATCTCACCCATGATCTCACAAGTGCCACTGGTATCCCTCAGACTGGTGAGCAGGTCCAGCACCACTATGCCGACTTGAAGCAGAGGAAGAGGGAGCTCCTGGATGAGTGGGTCCAAGAAGTAAGGCAGAGGGGTGATATCCCAGCAGTGTGTAAATATTCATATCAATAACTGTTTACCAAAGTCCAGCCTGTGTATGTGATAGATAGGTATGGCTAAATATTTCTCTATTCCCTTTACAGCTGCAGCTGAACGGGCTGTAAATCAAGAACCCCATGCCAGTAGGCTGCAAAGGCTGCGTCGCAAGGCTGGTGAGTAACAATCCTGCTTGTAGTAGTCATAACAAATAAATATAAAATAGTAGAAAGTCACCTGGCAGTATACTGTGCATTGGTTGTACTGAATAAACTAGACAATATGACAGTAATAGTCCCATATAGGTGATATTTCAATAAAACTGTAACTGCCTGGCAATAAAGTTCTAAATCCTGACCTGGTTGTGTTTACTCTGGTATTGTTTGGCATTTAGTGTTGCAGTCTCGGAATAGTAATGTTGTGTTAACCACTGTTGCCCACACTGTGCTACATAAAAATATATATCTAGGAATGTCTGTATAATACTGTTGTAAGTACAAGGTCTGATTGTACAACCAAGAGAGACAGAAAACACTGAAGGAACAAACAGCAGTTTCTAAATAGCTCACTCTGATGAAACTCCAATTGTTGTATTTTTAGCACACACAGCCATGGTTCGAATCTTGGGAGTGGTAGTAAGCTGTATGCATAAATCATACCTCTCAACTGTACAGATTTTTGCAGAATGTCCAGATAATTGGATAATATTTTTGGCTTGTTCCTCTGTCTCCCTGGCAAATCACTGGGATCATCTCAGAATTGTAGTCACTAAATAATGACATACATTTGATTTTCAGACCTCAAGTCCTTCAGAAAATGTATATTAAAACAAACCCTATTACTCTAGCATCTCTCCAAGTTTATAAGAGCAATATTCAAAATATGTCCCTTTTTGTACCCCCATGTTGTCAAGCTTTGTCCAGATGTTGTGCATTAAGAGATTGAGAGGTATGTGCATAATTACAACTAGGAATCTTGAAATATGTGTAGAAACAGTCAGGTAGTGTTAACAAACATTCCCTCCACAGGTGTACCAGGTAAGAGAAGTAGAATTTAGCTATAAGACAGTTGCAGTATACACTGTGTACAAACATACCTTTGCCCAAACCAAGGCCATAGGGTATTGTAATAATACCTGTAGAGTAATGATTAGAGCAATTATCATTAAAGTTGTGAGTACTGCAAGGATATATAAGTTGTTAATTGACATCTCTCTCTCCTCCCATCATATCTGCAACAATAATCTAAACACACAACTCAGTGGGTATGTTTACACCAAACCTGTTGTTGGCACGTATGCCCTATTGTTCAACAAATATTGAAATGTGTTTCTATTAATATTCCATGTTGAAATACTATCATTGGTGGCCTGTTGCTATCAATGTAACCTGCATGCTGTTGTAATGGCCACTGTGATTCCATATATGCATGTGTTCTGTTTGCTATGCAACTGTTCCAAATATGGTGTTTTGGGTTAATGGGAATATCTATGCATGTTGTTGTAACTAATCCTGGATTGTGTTGACTATTACTAACCCACATGTTTGAGGAGGCTAAGTCTCAGTGGATTCACCTCTTGCACCTCATCTGGCCGTGGCACTGGCCACAGCATGTATGGAACCCACCCCGGGACCTCCTCATCCCCTGTTTCTGCACCACCTTTGGGTGGAACTACTTCAGGGGATGGGGCTCGTCCCCCCTGGAGCGGACATGGATGGGATCCTGTCACCAGAAGTCAGGTCTGGGGACTGGTGCGTAGCAAGCTCTGTAGGGAGTTTGGAGATCTGCTACACCAGCTTGAAGGCTGCATGGCACAATTAGAGGGTCAGCCTGCCCCTCCTGCTCAGCCCCCAGCACAGCCACCTTCAGGGCTGTGAAGGTGCAGTGGTGACTGTCCAAGGGTGGGGACCTCAGTCCCACTGTTTCCATTTGGGGGCTCATGGGCTTCCGATTTCCAAACACCCCTTCCCTTTCCAAAGTGTTTACCCCCCACATGTGTAATATACCACCCCTTTATGCTGTCATGTCTATCTTGTCTGTCTTCCTACCCAACCTACCTCCCCAAATATACCTACTATCCTTCCCCAACATCCCACTCTCACCTTAAAAAAAGGGCAATCTGTCCCCCAAAAAAAAAAAAATTCGCCCCATACATAGCTGTCAATTTTACACACGTGTCCACTGGACACATGTAATCTGGTCTAATTGGCTTCACAATACATTATTGTTGTCCTCACCCCTCTCTCTGAGGTTTGAATGTGCAAATATACCTCGAAATTCAGTCTATATGCACAGCTGTTGCTGTAGAAGAAATGGACAGCTATGGACCTTCCCTACACCTGTCCTGCACATCCCTAGCTACTTTCCCTACTGTCTTTCTATCTTTGGACCCCCTTTTTCACCACTTTCCTATCACCCCTTTTTCTTTTCTTTTAAAGAAATTAGTGTGTGGATAAGCAAGAGTAAGAACTTTTAAGCAGTAGTAAGTGGGTTTAATGTCACAAAAAAGCAAAGGTTCCAAACACAGCTGTCAAATGATAGTTAGTAGCCCTTGTAAACTCTTAAATTCCTTTATTGAACATAACAGGTAAGCACTTTCACGGATCAACTCCACTTCATCAGACCATATTAAATAACATAGTTGACTGACAGCTATTTAAAATGTAATGTGACATTATATTTGTTTTGCTTTGTGGTTCCTTCATCAACAGCGAGGTATTTTTTCTCGTCTTTACCTGGATTGTTTTGTTTCCTTGCTGTTGAGCATGGCTGAAGGCAATTCTGAAACACTTGTTACTGCCTTAATTTCTAGGGACACTAGTTCAAAGGCCACTGTAAGTAAACCCTGCTATCGTTTTAATACAATTTTGCAAGAACAATCCAATCCTCTATTAGATGGAGCTATCAATTTACAGTCTAAAATTATGACTTCTGATTCTAACATGCTGGAGACTTTTAATAAAGATTATCATTCTCTTGAGAATGGTCTCTAAAAATATAAGTGTCTGCAATGGCAGCGCTTTCATTTGGAAGCCTCACTGGATTTACAAATTGCACCAAGAAGGCTCAGAGTACTGACTATGCCCTCTTATGGTTCTACATATCCTGAACTATTAAGACGATGGCAACTGCTTAATTTAGAGTGCAGTGTGAAGTATATGCAGTTGCTGATTGAGTTCTTCAGACCTGAAGAGGTGGAGATTTCCAAACAAATTGAGACACTGCAAGAGGTTATTTATAACACTTATCCCACGGATATAATTGGTGATAAAATGGACAATCTATTTGATAACATCTTGGCATATGATAAAAGATTGTCTACTGTCAAAACTAAGAAAATTCAATGAGATAGACTCAATTTTGAGAACAGCCACATCTTTTCCTGGTCTAGGGAGAGACCAATGAGCATTCTAACCACATAATGCTTCACAGGAAGTAGGCGGCGTTCTGAGACTACTCATACAGCTGATCCAGAATGAGAACACTTGCAGCATGTAACACAAACTTTACCAGCCATTGCGGATACATCAAGCTCAACCATAGCGATGGGAAGGAGTGTCAATACTTCTAATAGTCAAGACAGTAGGATGAATGTCAATACAGCCCTTGTTCTCAACAAAGAACCCTCTGTTAAATATAAAACAGTGACAATGTTACATAATAGTGCATCAAAGACTGGAAGTGATTTAGCGGTATCCTCAACAGCTGAAACACTTTTTTTATCAAAGAATCCACTACCAATACGTGGCAGGACCATGAACTGGTACACAAACCCCAGAGTTCAATGTCCACAGAGTGAAGAGGATTCAACACGGATTGGAAAAAGACTGAAATAGGGTTAGTGCTCAATATTTCATCTATTATATTGACTGAAGCACAGATATTTGTTTTAAATAAAGGACTAACATTTGTTCCAGCCCAAAAGGCTGATTTAATTGAGGTACTCCAGGATTTGAAATTATTTCTAATTACCCTTAAAACTATATTTAATAATGATATGAATAATGAAATTATCTTTAGAAAACCAAGTATCTTTGTACCTCCTTTAAATGCTACTATAGAGTTATTTGTAGGTATATGTGAAAAACAGTTGAGGCAAATTTTTCTAGAGAAGCAGAATGATTGTTTTTATAATATAACATGCTGAAAAACAAGCAATGTTTGAGTTGAAGAACATGAACAGCATAGAAATAAGACCAGCTGATAAAGGTGGGGGTATTGTGGTCTTAGACAAGTATACCTGTATATCAGGCATGATGGAATTGTTGCAAGATACACATACCTATACCCCTTTAACAATAGGCATACTCAAAGGTATTATTGACAAAGTAGAATTTCTAAGGTTTGATCTTATAACAGGTCTAATTTCAGAACCTTTGTTTGATTATTTCAAAGTTGAAAATCCTACCACTCCTGTACTATATGGCCTCCCAAAAGTACATAAGAATATACATCAACCTCCGATGAGACCTATAGTATCCAGTAGAGGTTGGTTAACCGAACCTTTATCAATATTTGTAGAAAAAGAACTTGCACGCTGTATTAGACAAGTGTAATACTATACTGAGAGGAGTTCCTTTCTCAGCTAAGCAGTCATTTTGATGTTATCTCTGGACCCTGTTTTTTTGTTACCTTAGACATTGCCTCCTTATTTACAGTCATTCCCAAAGACTGGAGGATTGAGAATATAAGACAGATACTAAGTACACATGGCATTCCTACTGATAAAATCAGCCTTCTTTGTACTCTTCTAGAAATAATTATTGAAAATAATGTATTTGTCTTTAATGACAACTTGCACTTGCAAAAGTAGGCGTGGCTATGAGCACAGCTTGTGCCAATAGCTACGCCAACCTAACATTGATTAATTGGGAGACTGAACATGTTCTATCTAATGCCAATTATGGTACATCTATTGGATGGTACGCTAGTTTTGTAGATGATATTTTTTTGCTTTGGTGTGGTACAGAGGAACTCTTAATTGAATTTTTAGAGTGTTTAAATGGTATTAACAGCTTCCTTAAATTCACTTATAAATACTCGACTACATGTATAGATTTCTTAGATGTAGAAATGAGTAAAGATGCCCTATATTCAGTGTCAACCAGCATATTTAGGAAGAGTGTTAGACGGAATAATATCTTGCATAATAGCAGTATGCATTCAAATCACATTAAGTTTAATGTGCTTCGTGGACAAATCTTTCGAATAATGCGTCTGCATATTGATGATGCTGAGTTAGCATCAGCTCTTACTCTATTAAAAGAGGAGTTTATTAGCAGAGGATATAAGAGCAAGGTCATTGATGAACAAATATCCAGAGGCATGGAAAGAGAGGAAAGATAGATGTACACAATATTTTGTTAGGAATTTGCCCCATACTAATCCACAGTATTTGGATGGTGTGTTTGACTCCAACAACACTGTGGTAGATAATAGAAGGAAGGTCCGTATGCGCTTGACTTTTGCCAGTAGTATTAACATGGTATGTGAGACTATTAGTGCCAATTGGCACATTTTGTTAACTATACCTGAACTTCAAGGGGTGATTGGGAATAAGCCTAATTTTACCTTTAGGAATAACAGAACTCTCAAACAACTATGCTATAGACCTTTGAATTCCACAAACTA
>NC_056725.1:759183400-759195900 GCF_019279795.1 Protopterus annectens | reverse complement strand
TACACAACATGCCAGTATAAGGATGTGCACACACATTCAACTGGCTTACTGTACTGAGTATTAATTCCCATATGCTGGAGGAACAGGTTCATAACCCAGAGACTGCCCATGCTATGGAATAGACTTCCCATACATGTCAAGCAGAGCACCTCACTGGCCCTCTTCAAGAGAAATCTTGATGAGTGGATGGAAAATAGAAAATTCACCACAGGGATCACTCCAGTGGCTTTACTTGACAGAGACACTGGGAACTAAGTTCGGGTGGCACAATGCCAGAGTAATCCCATGGGCTAGGTTTGTAAAGGCTCCAGGGCCATTAGCCTAGTACACATTTATGAACCTATGAACCTATATGTTTCCACAGGACAGCTTATGTTCCCTATTGAACTGAGCAGGCTATAGGACACATCACAGGTGGGGATTGTGTTGACATGTGCTTTTGTGGGGTCATGTTCCAATTGCACAAGTACCATGCATTGTAATAGGGGTGTGTACATTTCATATCCACTGTAGCTATATGGAATCAGCAGTACCATACCTGTACAACCACCCTCCACCAACGATAGAGTCATCCATCTTGATGGACACCACCAAGACACAAAGCACATAATAGGTTGCTATAGTAGCTATACAGGGACACATAGGTGCAGACCACAACTTGGAAGCAAGTGCACCTCTATCTGAGAAAGCATTTAGGTTCACAGGTGACCTCCTGTAAGGCTAACTATGACTAGAAATCAGACATATGAAAACTACCAAGGCCAGTTACAACCATGTCTACACATAGGTACACAGTCTCAGAGCCAGTAACACAAGTCAACCTGCACTGGGGGTAAAGCACACCTTATACACACATGCCATGGATACAGGCAACCTGCATCAGACAAGATAGGCTGGAACAGTGGCACCCTGTCCACAACAGTAGTACAGGGGGATATGCACATCACCCACACTCCTGCCCACATCAGTGATGAGCATGGACATAATGCCAACTGATGGCAACAACAGCAAGTCTCCCTGGGGCATGAGAACATCACAGTTTGCCTTCTACATTAACACAGGCATGTGCTCACAGTCCCATCACACACTACAGTCAAATACACTTATGCGACCATCCACACACCATCCACATAGAAGATGGCCACTGTCATCCCTCTGCACAGAAATTAATGGTGTGTAGTGGATTATGCCATTAAGTGCCCAACATTGGGGGAACTGGACAGGCCAGGGCCAGGAGTGTAATGCAAGATGTACAAGCCATGATAACTTACAGTGTTTTTTATTTTATTTTTTATTTTTATTTTATTTTACATTTGTTGACAGGGCTGGTCTGACTGGATATGTGTCCATTTTCAGCAGAGGCCCAGGGAGAAAAGCTCCAATGAACACGAATAATAATTATTTTACATGACAGATTTAAAAATCATGTTACATCTTAAAACAATTATTTGCAATACTTTACATTGCTGGTTTAAAATTATTTGTACATGTAATGATTTAGGGAATAATACAGGAACATGAAAGAAATGACATGAGGTTAATATATGATGATTTAAGGAATAGACCATGAAGATATGAGGAATGACAAGAGGTTAATATATGAAAACGCACATTCTTTAAAGGTTAACAGAGAAGCACCTACTTGGTTAGTCAGAGTTAGCACAAGGGCATAACCAATGTGTTTTGAGGTATAGTTTCAGTTTGCTTTTAAAAAGTGATATTGAGGAAAGCAAGGTCAGGTCACTAGGGAGTGAGTTCCAGGTTTTGCCAACAGTGTTAGAGAACAAGGAGACGCCAGCCATATTGTTGGTTTTGCTTAGTTGTACAAGTAGTTTGTTAGAAGAGCGTAGGGTCTTAAGATTATTGTAGGGATGGTAAGGTTATTGAGTATTGGGGTATTAGTAGGTTGATACAGGATAGTGTGTGCAACTGTTATTTGGTTATATAGTAGTTGGTTTGGTAACTCTAGCCAACCCAGTTGTTCTAGATTATGACAGTGATGGGTTCTGAAAGCAGAGCCAGTGGCAAATCTGGCAATATTGTTATAGGAAATTGCTAGCTTGTTAAGGTTAGTTTTACACAAGTTAGTAAATATAGGGGAGGCATAGAGGAGACTAGAGATTAAATGGGTGCGGGCGATGGTAGTCCTAGCTAATGGAGTCAAGAAGGGTTTTATCCTTTAAAGGGAGCCGAGTTTTTTGTTGACTGCTTTTATTGTATTGCTAATATGAGCATTGAAGTTGAGGTTATCAATTAAGACCCCTAGTAGTTTGATAGTGGGATCAGGAGATATGATAGTACCATTGTTTGATATAACAGTAAAGTTAAGTGGGGAGGCCCTACGAGTTGGAGTGAATGGTAAGAGTTTTGTTTTTTGGGGGGTTCAAGATGAGGCAATGGTGTAGAAGCCATTTTTCAACTGTATTGAACACCTTTTGGGTTAGAGTCTGTAGATCAGATGGAGATGTGGCTGAGCATACTACTGTGGAATCGTCTGCATATTGTATACAGGTAGCTTGTGGAATTACAGAATATAGGTCATTAATAAAAATAGAAAATAGGAGAGGACCTAATATAGAGCCTTGAGGGACTCCAAGGTCAATGGGAAGGTGGGTGGATAAGTTATTATCCCATAGTACAGCCTGCTGTCTATTGTTTAAGTAGGATTGGAAACATTGTATGGCCAGTGAGTCTAGTGAGAGAGTTTTAAGTATATTTATGAGTAGCTGATAGTTAACCATATCAAAGGCTTTAGAGAGATCAATAAGCAGGGCTGAGGAGAGAATGTTATTATTACGATTTTTGTTAATGCAGTCTGTGAAGGATAAGAGGGCAGAGGTGGTGCTGTGAAATGGCCTAAAACCATGTTGATAATTAGCTAGTAGGATGTTCTGGGTAAGGTAGTTTAACAGTTGTTTATGTACACATTTTTTTCATAATTTTTGCCAGGGGTGATAGTATAGCTATGGGGCTATGGGTCTGTAGTTTGATAACTCATTGGAGTTACCACCTTTATGTAGGGGAATAATATGTAAAATTTTCCAGATAGATGGGATGGTTCCTTTAGTTATAGTTCTATTAATCAGGATGGATTTGGGATAGGCTATGGCTTTTGCAGATTTTTGTACATATTCTGCTGGTAATAGATCAGCTGAGGGGTGGTTGGTTTGAGTTTGTGACTGAGGGTACAGACAAGGGATGTAGGAACAGGTTGAAAGTGAAATGAGGAGAGTGAGCTGGATATAACAGTAGTCAGGCTAGAGCTGTCAGGAGATAGCTGGTTGGCAAGAGATTGGATGGTCTCTGTAAAGAAAGTGTTAAAGGTATTAGCAATTTGTTTGGTGTTTTCATGGTTAGTGCCTGATGGGGTTGGTGTGACAGAACGACCAGGGTGTAAAATTTATTGATGCCTGCCCAGAACTTTTGAGGTTTGTTTTTATGGATTTACTGGAGTTCATAGTAAAAGTTTATTTTATCTAACAGAATGGCTTTTTTGTATCATTTCTTAACTGTCTAAATTTTACATGATCTGCAGGGCTTTTTGTAGTATGCCATTTGGCCCAGACTTTAATTCTAAGTAAGATTTTTTTTGCTTGGTTACCTTTAAGATCCATGGGGCTGGTTTAATCTTAGTTCTAATAGTACATATTGGTGCATAGCAGTCTAAAATGGCTAAAAATGTAGTGTTAAAGTATTTTACTGCTTCCTCCAGTGGAAGATGTTTTAGGACTGACCAATCACATGCCCTCAGTTCACTTTGGAAGATGTCAGGGTTAAAAATGTTTTGCTCCTTACTGTCTTATAGGTGGATAGGTTAGGAATGTCAGTCTTATGCCTGATTGTAAAGATGAGAGTTATGGTATAGTCTGGATTATTTGCAAGTAATACCCACTGTTGATGTGCACATGGACAACTGTATGAGATCCTTTGACCTTTTTCCCTGTTTATGTCTTCCAGGTACAATGTTGCGGGAACACCTGCCCACATACACACCCCTGGAAAATGATGCTATAATCCAGTTCCTCATAGTTCATCATGCCATACTCTTCAGGCACAGGGCCCAGGATTTGCAGGAGAGGACTGGCCTGTGGAACGAGCTTGTCCACAGGCCAAATGATGTCAGCCTACACAACCACAATTATGAGCAGGTGCGGCATTGCTGCATGGATCTGATCTGCCACACTCATCAGCATGCCACTGCAGTTAGGACGGACCAGCTAGCCACAGGTGGGGGTTGCACCATCCACCCCCACTGACACATGCTGAGGAGTTCCTCGTCAGCCTTGGGGAACCCGCCTGCCAGCCAAGCCAGCAAGTTGAAGACAGCATTGTGGAGGTGGGTGTCACATGCACAATGCACAAGGAGCATGCAGGTAAGGCCCCAGTGCACATTAGTAGACCACTGTTGCTTATCCATTTTCATCTGTAAAGTATCTACATGCATATGTCAAATAAGATAGTCTGTTGCTGCAATGTAGTAATGAACAGATGTGCATAATCTCTAGTATTGTGGATTTGTACTGTTGATGTGCTGAAATGCTGCTCCCACCCTGTACCAATGCCACAGGTGTGTCTACTGACATTACGTCTTTCACACAACTATTTAGATCCCTCTGGTATACAACTGGGGCAGCAGCCTGCAGCTGGTGAGTATGGAGTTGTTTTGTGCAGGTTTGACAATACACCGGCCATATTATGGCAGTGCTATTTGCCATGCACACCTTTAACACACCTACATATAATGCATGCTGTACATGTTCACATATTGTTGCTGTTAACTGCACTGCATCACAGTGGTCACCATGGTGGCATATCTGAAGGATATGTAAGAGTCCTGCAATATACCTAACAACCTGTCAGTGCAAGATGTGTGGACAGAGATGAGCATAATGGTAGGACAAATGGCCTACAGTTGGGACATGTCTGAAACATTACCCTTATACAGTGGCTACAACAGTGTATACACCACTATTACAATGGCAACTGTTCGTGATCTAAGCAACGGCAAATCACAATACCACATTCCACACCTTTTACAACCTGTAATGTGATCCTAACATGAGCAATGAATGTGTAATATGGAATCCTATGTTAGGACAACAAATATGGGGAATACATACCTTAACAAACACTGGAAGCATATGTGTGCACACACTCCAAATAACATATTGTGGAAGCAGCTTGTGAGGTATTGACAGCATTCACTCTTCTTGAGTACACACCTTCCATCAGGTACAAAGCCTCAATGTCACACCAAGTAATGGTCTGTTGTTCAAGAAGTATGTCCATGACATTTGCCCTCTCACCTGCAACAGAGGCAGCCGTGGTTTGCACACATCTTACAAACCATGAAATAGATCACATATCTGAAAGGTAGTACTCAGGAATGGGAAAAGTAGCCTTGCCTCACCATTGCATATACCATGGCAAACAGTGCAGACAGTCATGTATGTGTGTATGAAGTATGGGACAACATTAATGTAGAAAATAAACAGATGCCCATCCAAAACAGATAACAACACATGTTGCAAACTGGTCATGTAGGCTGCCCAGAAACATGCAGCAACACTGATGGACTTGCAGGAATGTCTAGCAAGTACTGCCTGTGTAGTACCTGTGTTGACAATCACCTGGAATCTGCATAAGTGTGGCCTATGGGTTAGGGTAATCAGACGGAAGAGTTGTTCCACAGGCAACATCATCCAGGGCTCCCTACAGGTAACATATACATAACATCAAGTTTCCAAAAGGCATGTGTTGCAATGTGTAATGGTGTCATAAGACTAAGGCTGAAACCTACAGACAGTATTCATAAAGATACATGTGGTGCACAAGCAACACCTCACTCCACCTCAGGGCCACCATCCCCATTTTTACCTTGCTGGTGCCAGTGTACACCTTTACATTTGCTGGTCATTAGCAGGAACTAGGCTGGTAGACATGGTGTTTGGAATTTGGAACACTACAAAATAACACTCAAGTGTGGCCCATAGTTGTCAAGCATCTGCAATAAGGCTAATGATGGGGAGGGGTGTCATCCTGAAACACAACAGTGAACTGAAGCAAACATCCAAAGCTCACTAAGAATGGCTGTATCTCAACACAGTAAAGGTCATGAATTGTGCCAGACATAACCCTGACTCCACAGCAATAATGAAGCCACTGTATGACCTCCAAGCGCAATGCACATGAGCTGACCTTGCAATCCGGCAGAGTTGGGGGACATTTGTAGGGCGTAGTGACCAAATAATGGCAAGTGAAGATGGGACATGCTAGTATACCCCTTCCAGGAATAGTGACTGCTGTAGTTCACTTAACAGGTGCTGCTACAAACCATTGTGTTAAGGGTGTGCACACTTATGCAACCCACATATTGTATGCATCTCATTCAGCAGCTGCATGACTAACACATTTGTTTGATAGTGCATTGGATTGCACAGGTCATATGTCACATATCAGATGTGAGTAATGTTAACATATGCAGTATTGTGGCCTCACTGCATACCATGGAAGAGGCTGGCATGTCAACAAGGGTGTGTACACTCCTCATATCCACATTAAGCTTTGAAGGTTGTCAGTGTATTCAGATTTTATTGCTCATACATGCACTGCTGATGATGAGATCTGCAAATCACAGGTCAGGCATTAACTATTGACATCAATCCTCATATCATCCCAGGTATGTGTCAGACAAACACATAGGGGCTGTGAGCAACAGAGCAAACATAACTGCCACACATATACACATTCAGTGATGGTGTGTACAGTCGTGAGGTATGGTGCACAGTACATGCCAGTGTGCTGTACAGGTGCACAGCAATACTGTGTACATGGGTGTAGTGTGTTCCAGGGGAAGGGGCATCACCTACTAACACAACTCATGCATCACAGAGCTGTATAATGTTGGTAACAAGGATTGAGTATGGCTGCAGTGCATGCTGTTGAGTACCATATGTCATGCATGTTGGCGGTTGGGTAATGAGAGATCTGTGTAATATCTTTGTGTCACCTCAACTGTAAGTGTGTGTGTGTGTGTGTGTGTGTGTGTGTGTGTGTGTGTGTGTGCGTGTGTGTGTGTGTGAGTGTGTAGAGGTAATCAATAATGTACAGGTCTTAAATTACATTTTTTGTTTGCCCCTCACAGGTGGTGAGGTGGGTCAGGGTCTCTCCTGCAGGAAAACTGATGTTAGTGTCCATACAGACTCTGACAATGATGATAGGCATGGTGAGGCACAGGCAGGGTTGTCAGGGGCTGAAGCTGTGCCATCGGTTGACATCCCACTTTTATCCACCCCATCCCTGCACACAGTCTCAATGCCCATACATACCCCATCACCAGTGGCCATAGATGAGGGACAGTGGGTGGGTGGTGGCATGGAACAGGACAGTGTGGGGACTATGGCAAGTGTGTTTCTGTACACAGCAGCCATAGCCAGATGACCGGTGAGGTACCATGCAGGCAGATGTACAGGGGTGCTTGTAAGAGGGCTGCTGGCCATCATGCCCCTGGCAGAAGTGCCACAGCAGGTGTTACCAGATGCATGCTTTGGGCAATCATGGAGGCACAGGCAGATATGGAACATTGCACCAGACAGAGTCTGAGGTTCCAGATGGCTACTCATTTTGCTGTACTTGACAACATCCGTGATCTTGCAGGTGCCCACCATTATTTTGCAGAGGTCTTGGATAGACGGTTGGGTGAGATTGTGGGAATGCTCGACCATGTGGTGTCTGTGGTAGAGCATGTGGTGGGAGTAGGGCCACGTGGATGTAGGTCAGGAAGACCAACAGGTGGAGGTCTATGTAGAAGTGCAACAACTCACAGCTGCTCCTGTAGTGGCAGTACCGGCAACAGCACTGCAGGGGGGGTGCTGTCCACACAACAACACAGCAGGCCATGTGCATGTGGTCCTGGGCAGTCCCAACAGGGAGGTGGATCCAGTGTACAATTGTCATCATCAGGGGAGAGTAACATATCTGGGCTTCTGCCTGATAGTGTCCGTGAAACTCCTGGCAGGCACAGTTCCCGTGTCCATGGCCAGAGACAGTAAACTGCACACCCTGTCATGTATGGTCTGCAGCTGTCCAACAAACCCCTGTATAGGGCAGCCACATGGCAGACATGTGTGCATATGGACACACACACTTTACCAACACAGCTAGGGTACCTCCATACCTACACACACCACATCTGCACAGCCCATTTAATAAAGAACCCCCTAACCCACACACATGATGTCAACCAAATGGCTCAGCCTAGGCCTCTAGCAAACCCACAATACACCCTGTGCATATGATGATACCTGTGCCACATCCCTGTCATCCATACCATCGATGCAGGGACATGCTGATATGGTTCTGATGCACAGGGTGAATGTCCTAAGGTTTAGCAATGTAATACTGTTTAACATGTTTTCAGCTGGAATGATTAATGCTTAAATGTCAGGGTTGTAGCTGTCCAGCCAAGATGCATCATAGCTGTTATTAACACTGACTGACTGTGGTCTCCATAATGTATTCTGTTTGTGTTGTAAGTGTCTATCTGTCAGCAGGATGTTGGTCTGCTGTCCTGTCCTGCAAGGGTTGTAGGACTGTGGTGACACATTGACTGTGTCATATCCCGGGTACAGCTGAACACAGGTAACAGGTCTGTATAACAGTTACTGCACATGCCACATGGCTGATAGGTCTGTGGGGTGTATACAGGTGAGTGCATGGTGGCTGATGTCAGCAGCTCTTCTACACTGGACAATTGTAAGTGTACTGTGTGGCACACACCAAATGTCCATGGATAACACACACACACACACACACACACACACACACACACACACACACACACACACACACACACACACACACACACACACACACACACACACACACTTTGGTGTTGATGCAATACACAGAGAATACTGTTCACATGGATGTACTTCATTTTGCAGTGAACTGATTTTGGCCTATAGACCAAGCTGCCAAAACATCACATCAGGAAATAATCAGTTTGCCAGTTTAATGTCATTGGCGATGGTACTGGCGGGGTATATGTCCTCTTCCCCAATGTAGTGCAATCCTGGAGTTGGTAAATATAGGTGTGCTGGTGTGGGTGGCACAGCCCCCCACTTTGGAGGGTGTTGGGTGACATAGAACCACACATAGTGTGATTAACAACTACTTAACCTGTTAACATAAACTGTACAGTATAACAGCATACTAAGCAGGGGATATCCACAACAATAACCCCAATGTGGGTGGCTGTGGCCACAGCAACCACACCCATGTATATATACCAACTCCTGTATCACTTTACAGCTGTACAGTAGGGAAGAGGGCATGTACACATCCACTACTAGTTTTGCTTGAATGTATTTCCACAAGATGATTGCTTTGAAATGTTACCTTTATCCAGTTAGTTCTCGGACAGATGATCTCCTGGGACATATATTTTCTGCAAACTGAAGTAAATCCCTTCACATACACACACACCTACTTGGCAACACTGAGAGTAGAACCCCTACCTAGGTACTTATTGCTACTAATGTGTTTGGATTTAATTGCACACACCACAGAGCGTTTAGGGTGAGGTGTGTCCCGAGTTTCCTGTTAAATGAAGAACATCACTAGGCCTTGTACAGTATGTAATGGGAGATGTACTGGGTGTTAATGAACACTACATAGTATAACATACTGTCATATACACATTGACAAAGACATACAGTCATAGACACATTTGACAGACCTGGGTTTAGCAGTACTAACTACCTTGTCAGTGAGTCCATTCTGTTACAGAGATTTTGTACACAGCACATGCATCATTGGGCTGGATAGTGTAATCAATTACCTGTATGGTTGATGGTGACAGTGGTCCTCATACAGTGGACTTTGGGTATGTACTGGGGGGGGTACCATGTTGTAAAGACAGTGTACCCAGCACCCACACCCCACATTGGATATTGTACTCAATGAAACTCATGACAATGCTCTGAAATGCCCACAATCACACATTCACCAGGACTGCAATACAACCTCTTGTCTATCTAATCAGTGCTACTACACGGATATGCATTTATTGCGCATGCCACAGGGATACAGGTGAGGGTTTGTCATGGCTCTCTTAATGTCAGCAATATCACTATCCCTTATAATGTATGGCAAAGTTTATTGTATTTGGAGAATGTGGACTCAGAATGGTGTCTCCTACAAATATGCACACTCACACACATACACACACTTGCCAGGACTCAGAGGGTAACCCACGCCTATCTACCCATTTGTAGAACAGTGTTATGCTAGTACTGCAAGCTCCTGGTAGAAAAACAAGAAAAACTGTTGCTAGAAACAAAACGGCAACTGGCAGTCAGTGAAAAACTTTTATTCCTTAAGCGCTTTTCGTACACACTGTGTACGAACTTCATCAGAGGATCAATTAACCACATAAGCACACCCTTTAAATAACTTTGTGTTAGTCAGCTGATATTACGCTGATTACATATTTAAAATATTTAAAAGATTTAAAAGACCAGCATCAAGAAAATTAGCATGTTTAAAATATCCAATAACATGCTAGAAATATATAAATACATAAAATAAATGAATTCATTCATACTATTAAACATGAATAAAAAAATATGAATCAAAAAATAATAAGATGTTTTACCATACTATTAATAGAAAATAATACATAATAAACAATAGTATATAAAGGATTATTTTAAAAAAAATGTTCATATGTATATATGTATGTATGTATAATCCACAGTACACTACTCTAACCTGCCATGAAAACTTAAATCTATGTTATTTATAGTTAGAATTTTAATAAATGTATTTATTAAATTAACCATATTATAATAAATTTGAACCCAATATACATTCAATATTATATATACTATCCCTATATCAGGTCAAATCATATTACCAAAACTTACTAAATGTACAGACTTTAACTGTTTTTTTAAAAATATATTTATTATTTGTATAGTGTAAATATTTTATAAAAGTATAAATGTGTTTTTATATAAATATAAGTGTAAGTATTGTTTTGTTTTTTATTATTATTAACGGAAAGGGGGGGAGGGGGGGAGGGGAGGGGGGGAGGAACATTATCTTGTTAAGCTACGTAGTTTTAAAATAGGCATAATGGAACAGATATCATTTAAACCAGGCAGACAATACGAAAACAATCTGATTTGCCATATTAATTCCAAACGTTCCAGTTGTAATTCAATTGGTCCCCCTCTGATGTTTGGTGTTAGTTGGTCCAATACCCAGAATTTAAAATTATGGCCTGAAAATTCATTAATATGCCTAGCAAGAGCATTTTCAGGATTACATTTTTTAATATTATAGACATGCTCATATATTCTGTCTCGAAGTCTCCTAATGGTTTTACCCACGTAAAAACAGTGGCATAGCTGGCATATTGCCACATATACAACCATCTTTGAATTACAATTATTTTTAAATTTACTTTTTAGAGTAAACCCATTTATTTTTGCAGCACATCCCACGTAAATATATTTACAATAGGGACAATTACCACATACCGACATGTTTTTAAAGCTTGTAGTTATGTTAAATTTATTATTAATAGTATCCAAAATTTGTTTGAAATTTTGATCATGTCTTACTGTAATTTCCTGGTAGCCCATAGGGTGAAAAGTGTAACAAGCTAAATTTAATGTCAATTACAGCAGCAGCCATTTCTAAGTATGGCAATGGGGGTTGTAGTGGGTGAGAAGGCCCTCAGGGTATTTTGAAATACACGTTTACAAACACACAGACACTGATATTCTCAATAGTGCACACTGACACATTTGTCAGTACTGGGGTCTAGTAGGTGGGTACCAGGCTAATGTCCATGGAGAGATGAGAAAATTAGGGCATGTGGGTACACTGGTATCATGCCATCTGACATTTGTCAGCATGCCATCTATCAACCAATGCCACTTGAGTGATCCCCAGGGTGACAGTTAAATTCAGCATCCGATCATCTGGTTATCTCTTGCTTAGGGCCAGTGAGGTGCTCCAATTGACATGTATGCAGCATATATTACATAACATGGCCAGTGTCTGGGTTAGAGACCTGTACCCAAGCATGTTCTGTTGATTGTGCTAGTTTGGTTGAGGTATCCATGGCATGTGGTGCATACAGGGTGGGGTTTCCTAGCTGTGGAATTCATAACACAGCTGGGCAGACATGTGAGTGTCAGTCAATCATAGATTGCCTGTAAGCAGCCAGGATGGATACCTAACATCTGAACATCTGTACAAAAGACAGACAGAAACCAGCCAGCCAACAGGGTATGCACTAGGATAAATGTTTTGACAGACAGAAGTCTGGCACTGATAGGTATGCCATTACTACATGACAGCAGCCCTCAATGACATGTCCTAAACACATAGTAGTCTACAGTTAATATCCACATATCAGATCAATATCCAATAAAAGATACTTAATAACAAACAGCTCACACACCAAGAACATGATAGTCAGTACT
>NC_056725.1:759156831-759182900 GCF_019279795.1 Protopterus annectens | reverse complement strand
TTCCCAAATGGAAATGTTTTACTTCGACTTCCTGATATAATAGGTCTAAAGGGGGGATTATTGACATTCTTGTGCACCTTGGGTATCCCAACTATGGTGGCCAAATCGTGATGGTGATACTTTTCAATCAAAAATATACAGAAAGGAAACTTTTTGTAACGCGTATTTGGAATTTTCTAGTAATCATCCCTATGCACAGAAAAAAAGTATATTAAAAGGTCAGTGTATAAGGGCAGCCAGGATGACGTCCAGAAGGGATGATATGGTTGAGGAAATCGAATATATAGGGAATTTATTTAGACAGAGGGGATACCCGGATTCTTTGGTCAGAGATGTCACTCTATATGTAATTAATGAATGGGGGAATAGGTACCCACCTTTATTGGGGAAGGAACTTAATATACGTAGTGAGAGACAATCTATATCTGCCAACAAGATGTATCAAAAAGCATGCATACTTGAGTATGGAAAACATGTGGGGGAGGTCAGAGACATTTTGGATTCCAACTGGAACATTCTCACTAGTGATGATGGGATTAGTGAAAAGATAGGGGATAGACCAAGCTTCGTTTATAAAACTGGGAGGAACCTTAAGAGTATGATAGAAATGAGAACTTACAATTACAACAACTATGGGAAGAAGAGGCTAGTTGGGACCAGACAATGTGGACATTGCAACCAATGTCCGCATATATTGCTAGAAGACAAGATCATTCTGGAGAATAGCCTAAAAAGTACCATAATATTGAGAAGGGGAAATTGTCAGTCACAGCATGTTGTATACCTAGGGAAGTGTACCTCTTGTCCCAGTTTTTATGTTGGAAAGACAGATAGACGGCTACGAAATAGGATTTATGACCACTTATATTGTATAAAGAAAAAAGACAAAAACAATGCATTGTCTAGACATATAGAAGACAGCCCTGGCTGTGAAACATTCAAATTTGCAATATTGGAGGTGATTAACAGTAACCCTAGGGGGGGTAACATCAAAGCCATACTGGGGGAAAGAGAGATAAGGTGGCAAATTAGGCTTAATGCAGCTAGCCACCCAGGTATCAATGAACACATCCCCACTAAACCTTTA
Organism: Protopterus annectens; assembly: GCF_019279795.1. Taxonomy (NCBI): domain Eukaryota; kingdom Metazoa; phylum Chordata; order Ceratodontiformes; family Protopteridae; genus Protopterus; species Protopterus annectens. Next base: position 759,181,813 of record NC_056725.1, on the reverse strand, counting down.
TTAAAGGTATAAAATAGTTATATGGGGAAGTGTTTTTATGTTTTTATATTTCAATGATAGAAATGCATGTATTTCATGCATATACAGTGCATTTGAAACATCTATACACTAGGACCTGGGTATTATAACATGTATTAGTAGGTATGTTTAATATTTATATACTAGTAATATATAAATAGGATTATAGGTTGTTGCTTCAATTTTACATTCATATGAATTCATGTATGCAAATGTAAATATTCATCAGTTTAACATGTAACAAGGTGTATTTTTCATACATATTTTACTATACAATTCTTTATTTGTTTTTTATATTTATAATGTGATTATATAGGAGTATTATTCATTATTTTGTTGTATTTATTTTAAAATAAGATGGTATATGAGTATATATATTTTTAAATACTAATTGCTTATTAATTGATCAGATGGTAACATTTTGGCGGTTTTTTAAATATTTAAAGTTTGGCTGTAGAGCTGTTAAATGTTCTGATGAAATCTATACTTGTTAGATGAAAGCGCTCAACGGTTTTTGTATTTTACTACAGTAAACAGTTTTAACTACGTGGATCGTGGCTTTCTATTCTGGGGAATAATATATGGTTCAACCACATTTCTAATAATGTACAGGTCTTAAATTACATTTTTTGTTTGCCCCTCACAGGTGGTGAGGTGGGTCAGGGTCTCTCTTGCAGGAAAACTGATGTTAGTGTCCATACAGACTCTGACAATGATGATAGGCATGGTGAGGCACAGGCAGGGTTGTCAGGGGCTGGAGCTGTGCCATCGGTTGACATCCCACTTTTATCCACCCCATCCCTGCACACAGTCTCAATTCCCATACATACCCCATCACCAGTGGCCATAGATGAGGGACAGTGGGTGGGTGGTGGCATGGGACAGGACAGTGTGGGGACTATGGCAAGTGTGTGTCTGTACACAGCAGCCATAGCCAGATAACCGGTGAGGTACCACCCAGGCAGATGTACAGGGGTGCTTGTAAGAGGGCTGCTAGCCATCATGCCCCTGGCAGAAGTGCCACAGCAGGTGTCACCAGATGCATGCTTTGGCCAATCATGGAGGCACAGGCAGATATGGAACATTACACCAGACAGAGTCTGAGGTTCCAGATGGCTACTCATTCTACTCTACTTGACAACATCCGTGATCTTGCAGGTGCCCACCATTATTTTGCAGAGGTCTTGGATAGACGGTTGGGTGAGATTGTGGGAATGCTCAACCATGTGGTGTCTGTGGTAGAGCATGTGGTGGGAGTAGGGCCACATGGATGTAGGTCAGGAAGACCAACAGGTGGAGGTCTATGTAGAAGTGCAACAACTCACAGCTGCTCCTGTAGTGGCAGTACCAGCAACAGCACTGCAGGGGGGGTGTGCTGTCCACACCACAATGCAGCAGGCCACGTGCATGTGGTCCTGGCCAGTCCCAACAGGGAGGTGGATCCAGTGTACAATTGTCATCATCAGGGGAGAGTAACATATCTGGGCTTCTGCCTGATAGTGTCCGTGAAACTCCTGGCAGGCACAGTTCCCGTGTCCATGGCCGGAGACAGTAAACTGCACACCCTGCCATGTACGGTCTGCAGCTGTCCAATAAACCCCTGTATAGGGCAGCCACATGGCAGACATGTGTGCATATGGACACACACACTTTACCAACACAGCTAGGGTACCTCCATACCTACACACACCACATCTGCACAGCCCATTTAATAAAGAACCCCCTAACCCACACACATGATTTCAACCAAATGGCTAAGCCTAGGCCTCTAGCAAACCCGCAATACACCCTGTGCATATGATGATACCTTTGCCACATCCCTGTCATCCATACCATCGATGCAAGGACATGCTGATATGGTTCTGATGCACAGGGTGAATGTCCTAAGGTTTAGCAATGTAATGCTGTTTAACATGTTTTCAGCTGGAATGATTAATGCTTAAATGTCAGGGTTGTAGCTGTCTAGCCAAGATGCATCATAGCTGTTATTAATGCTGACTGACTGTGGTCTCCATAATGTATTCTGTTTGTGTTGTAAGTGTCTATGTGTCAGCAGGATGTTGGTCTGCTGTCCTGTCCTGCAAGGGTTGTAGGACTGTGGTGACACATTGACTGTGTCATATCCCGGGTACAGCTGAACACAGGTAACAGGTCTGTATAACAGTTACTGCACGTGCCACATGGCTGATAGATCTGTGGGGTGTATACAGGTGAGTGCATGGCGGCTGATGTCAGCAGCTCTTCTACACTGGACAATTGTAAGTGTACTGTGTGGCACACACCAAATTTCCATGAATAACACACACACACACACACACACACACACACACACACACACACACACACACACACACACACACACACACACACACACACACACACTTTGGTGTTGATGCAATACACAGAGAACACTGTTCACATGGATGTACTTCATTTTGCAGTGAACTGATTTTGGCCTATGTAATTCTACCCAGACCAAACTGCCAAAACATCACATCAGGAAATAATCAGTTTGCCAGTTTAATGTCATTGGCGATGGTACTGGCGGGGTATATGTCCTCTTCCCCAATGTAGTGCAATCCTGGAGTTGGTAAATATAGGTGTGCTGGTGTGGGTGGCACAGCCCCCCACTTTGGAGGGTGTGGGGTGACGTAGAACCACACATAGTGTGATTAACAACTACTTAACCTGTTAACATAAACTGTACAGAATAACAGCATACTAAGTGGGGGATATCCACAACAATAACCCCAATGTGGGTGGCTGTGGCCACAACAACCACACCCATGTATATATACCAACTCCTGTATCACTTTACAGCTGTACAGTAGGGAAGAGGGCATGTACACATCCACTACTAGTTTTGCTTGTATGTATTTCCACAAGATGATTGCTTTGAAATGTTACCTTTAGCCAGTTATTTCTCAGACAGATGATCTCCTGGGACATATATTTTCTGCAAACTGAAGTAGATCCCTTCACATACACACACACCTACTTGGCAACACTGAGAGTAGAACCCCTACCTAGGTACTTATTGCTACTAATGTGTTTGGTTTTAATTGCACACACCACAGAGCTTTTAGGGTGAGGTGTGTCCCGAGTTTCCTGTTAAATGAAGAACATCACTAGGCCTTGTACAGTATGGTAATGGGAGATGTACTGGGTGTTAATGAACACTACATAGTATAACATACTGTCATATACACATTGACAAACACATACAGTCATAGACACATTTGACAGACCTGGGTTTAGCAGTGCTAACTACCTTGTCAGTGAGTCCATTCTGTTACAGAGATTTTGCACACAGCACATGCATCATTGGGCTGGATAGTGTAATCAATTACCTGTATGGTTGATGGTGACAGTGGTCCTCATACAGTGGACTTTGGGATATGTACTGGGGGTACCATGTTATAAAGACAGTGTACCCAGCACCCACACCCCACATTGGATATTGTACTGAATGAAACTCATGACAATGCTCTGAAATACCCACAATCACACATTCACCAGGACTGCAATACAACCTCTTGTCTATCTAATCAGTGCTACTACACGGATATGCATTTATTGTGCATGCCACAGGGATACAGGTGAGGGTTTGTTATGGCTCTCTTAATGTCAGCAATATCACTATCCCTTATAATGTATGGCAAAGTTTATTGTATTTGGAGAATGTGGACTCAGAATGGTGTCTCCTACAAATATGCACACTCACACACATACACACACTTGCCAGGACTCAGAGGGTAACTCACGCCTATCTACCCATTTGTAGAACAGTGTTATGCTAGTACTGCAAGCTCCTGGTAGCCCATAGGGTGAAAAGTGTACCAAGGTAAATTTAACATCAATTACAGCAGCAGCCATTTCTAAGTATGGCAATGGGGGTTGTAGTGGGTGAGAAGGCCCTCAGGGTATTTTGAACTACACATTTACAAACACACAGACACTGTTATTCTCAATAGTGCACACTGACACATTTGTCAGTACTGGGGTCTAGTAGGTGTGTACCAGGCTAATGTCCATGGAGAGATGAGAAAATTAGGGCATGTGGGTACACTGTTATCATGCCATCTGACATTTGTCAGCAGGCCATCTACCAACCAATGCCACTTGAGTGATCCCCAGGGTGATAGTTAAATTTAACATCCAATCATCTGGTTATCTCATGCTTAGAGCCAGTGAGGTGCTCCAATTGACATGTATGCAGCATATATTACATAACATGGCCAGTGTCTGGGTTAGAGACCTGTACCCAAGCATGTTCTGTTGATTGTGGTAGTTTGGTTGAGGTTTCCATGGCATGTGGTGCATACAGGGTGGAGTTTCCTAGCTGTGGAATTCATAACACAGCTGGGCAGACATGTAAGTGTCAGTCAATCATAGATTGCCTGTAAGCAGCCAGGATGGATACCTAACATCTGAACATCTGTACAAAAGACAGACAGAAATCAGCCAGCCAACAGGGTATGCACTAGGATGAATGTTTTGACAGACAGAAGTCTGGCACTGATAGGTATGCCATTACTACATGACAGCAGCCCTCAATGACATGTCCTAAACATATAGTAGTCTACAGTTAATATCCACATATCAGATCAATATCCAATAAAAGATACTTAATAATAAACAGCTCACACACCAAGAACATGATAGTCAGTACTAAGAGTTCAGCTTTGCATGCAGAGGTGTATGGTTCTAGTACTATAATCTGCAGTATACTCTTACTTGGAAAAGCACTGTTAAAAGTAGTAACGTAATGATACAATACCTGCAAGTCTGACTGCATATAACCTGAGATACTACCCATGTATGAAACACATGCAAACAGAAAAGATTGTTGTCCTAGCCATATATACTCATGTGTCCCATACAGTATACTCACACCCCTTGCTGCTGTAATGACAGCACATAGAACCATGTTATGTACATGGAATTAAATACACTTATTAAAGATGTCATTACCCTGCTATTTTATCAGACTGGAATGTGATCACTGGTTACCAGGGCTGAGCTATGCTTAACAGGTTTAAGCATTGCTTCAATGTAAATGTTAAGCAAATTTGTGCATCGGTAAGCCTACATGGTGTAAGTGCCTTTTTGTTTAACCATACGTTAGCACCGCTTACCATCACAAACCAATGGAAACCTGCTTAAAGCTGCTCAAAACTGCCTTAACCACTCTGTATCCAACAGTCCTTGTTCTGCCTAGCAACAAAATAAACAGCTCTTGAACCCAGGACCCTGTACACTGTAGTCACAGCAGTTAACCCCTAAGCCATCTAAGCTGTAAAGATGTCTGTTGCTTTTTCAAATATATCATTCAGTACACTTACTGAATAGTAGTGAACAACTGCTTTGACTATTACAATTGTTTAGTACTTGTAAGTGAAAATAGTGTTGAATCAGTCATGTTTTTATATCTAAATATACACATATCAGATAAATACGGTGAGATACACTTGGGAAGGTATATACAACACTCATGTCTACACATAGGGATATATATATATATATATATATATATATATATATATATATATATATATATATATATATATATATAGATAGATATATAGATATATATATATGTATAGCGTTTATATCACATTGTCGAAAGATGAAAATAGCGAACACTGTTTCATCGAACCTAAAATATCTAAACCACATGTCGAACATTCAGAACAGTGAATTTTTTCCTTGGGAAAAAATTTGCTATTCCAAAACACATACACACAACACAAGCACACCTAAAAAACATCAATACACACACATACACTTATAATCCTACAACTAGCCCAACACTAAACTATACATTCACTACTATCTATCCACTTACCTTAACCCAAACCCTAACCCTAAGGTCCGTCACTATCGCACACTCACCTAACCCGCGCCTTAATCCTAACTCAATTAACCCGCCCCTAAACTTAATTCCCCTAACCCGCACCCTAACCCTAACTCACCTAACTCACCTAACCCATGCCCTAATCCTAACAACCACACAATCGCACACTTACCTGAACCTGACCCGTAAATCTCCACTGTAGCGCTGAAAATAGCGAAGCCACAGAACCAGCCAACCAAATTCTTTCCCTAGGAAAGAATTTGGTGTTCTGCAGCTTCGCTATTTTTAGTGTTCGATTAAAGCAGGTCGATATTAGAACATTCGAAGTTTTAAAACTTTGATGTTCTGATATAGACCCACATATATATATATATATATATATATATATATATACATATATATATATATATATATATATATATATATATATATATATATATATATATATATTTATTTATTTATTTATATATATAGCTATATTTATATATATATATGGGTCTACTTCAGATTGCCGACATTTCAAAATGCTGACAACCATATGGCCGACACCATATGGCCAACAGTCTGAAATGCTGACAACCTGAAATAGTAGTGCAAACTACTAAAACCCCCCACACCTCCCGCTACTTAAATATTCTCACTCCACAATCGCACTACAGTGCAGGAAAGGGGAATCTCTCAGTTCCGCACTCTAGCTGGATCTCCGGTATCATTTGTCGGCCTTTCAACAGTTCAGTCATATGGTGTCGGCTATATGGGTGTCGAACATAGGGCTCCTATATATATATATATATCTATATATATATATATATATATATATATATATATATATATATATATATATATGTGTGTGTGTGTGTGTGTGTATATATATATATATAACATATGCCCATAACATGTAGTGGAGTCATGCCTCAGCACTATAAGTCACTACCTCTTAATGCAAGGAAATGTAATATAAGTATTGCAGGTATCAATGTAGAATGTTGCTAGAGTAACAAGAGTTGTGTCAACAGACATGTTGTGTAGGAAGTCACTTCTGATACTGACATGTATAGACATCATAAAATCACAGAGTGAAGTACCACACAAATCACAGTAATGATCCTGTGAAATACAGCAGAAATATGACCAATAAATGTGGACAGTCTGACACAATCTGGTCAGTCCAGAGGTATACACAGATCTCCTTAATGCAAGACGTGTGGACCAAGCCTGACAAAGGGGATGTTTACAGCCATGAAAATGGGGATATCACACAAATACTGGAATAGATAAGCTCACACAGTTGATGCATTCACACCCTCCTGTCTGTCCTAACACATATTAACCAGAGGAGCAGTGGTCCCAATCCTACATACTTCCCACTAGTTAGTGACATGCATCTTCAGAGTATCCCACTGCTGTTTCAGAAATACACAACAAATATGGTGGCCGGGCAACAGTACATCTGACAAATATCTGGCCATAACATCACACTAGGTGAATATACTGAGCTGCTAGGCATGTCACAAAGCACTGTGTAAACTACAGGCAGACTGTCACAACACTGACCCAAGTTTCCTATGGGGGAATACACATGTACTTGCAAATATAGCAGGCACTACAGGCATGTAACAGCATGGAGTAACAGACACCAGTGTGAAATTGCATACCTGCAACCAATCTCAACACAGTCACAGTCACATTATGGTAAGCCTAATTAATAGTACAGTATATGGACTGTGTGAACAAAACCATCCTCATATTTGCCACTCACACACTTACCCTACATATACTGGTCCAATTCACAGTGTAGTCTGATGCCTGACTGCGGTAAGGGACATGTCTCAGTATGGCCCTACAAACATATATGCTGATAGGGTACCAGAAACTGGAGCAGCATGCAACGTCCAATAGAACATGACCAAGAACACTGACATCTACCACAGTCTCTTCACAGACCAAGTAACATATTCACAATACACTGCTACACAATACTGACACTCTGTAAACAATCAACATAAGTACTCAGACCTCACTACTGTACAACAGAATGTCCAGGTTTTGTCCTCACATATAAGGCCTACTATATATAACATGTCTAGCAGTCTGATATATCACTGGCTTGTTATCAGGAATCATGTCAGTAAATAATGATATACTGTACATATGCACCTCTTACTCTATGACATATGGACAAAGGGTGACAGACTTGGGGGACTTAGGCACAAACACAGGGCCAATATTGACATATTGCTGTGATAAACTGAGAAAATCCCTGGTGTAACAGGGTTTGTTCTGACATATCTCTTCTGACGGGTATGAAGTCAGTAACACACATGGATGTCACCATGTACTGACTGCAATCATCATAGTATGCTACTGCATTTCTAAAGACAGAAAATGTCTGAGTAACACACCAAATCTAAGACTCAAAACTCTGGTCAGTCTGCAGATAGCCCTAGAGGTGAGAGTTTCGTCAACCACATAACACTGTCGTGCCAGACTTTAAATCATGTAGAGTAGCCATATCCACACAAACCAAGTTAAACCAACATTACTTCAAATGTAAAACAATAATACTTACATTCTGTCCCCATGTCTGGAACACCCCCCTCCTGTTTGTAGGCCTGTCTCCACAGTGTATGTTATAAGAGGTATTTCCAACTACCCTCTGTGATGCTGTTTGTCAGTCACCCACATGAAGTCCTGCTCACAGTGAAGGAAAAGGCCAACACCCACATGAAGTGCTTAGTTATAGGAGTGTGTTTCCATGCAATTGGCTATAGGAATGATACTACAGCTGTTCCACATGCAATTAGGAAGTGCGGCACTCCAATTCATGCACAGGCCATCAGCTGATCCTGAGCATTACCTACAAAAGTCAAGCTACTGCCAATGCAAAACAGATGTACTTTTCCACATCTACCAGAGAGGGATATATATATATATATATATATATATATATATATAGAGAGAGAGAGAGAGACAGAGACAGAGACAGACAGAGAGAAAGTAAGAAAGGAAGGGAGTAAGAGCCAAGCATGTTTGTGTATGATCTGTGGGTGGAGAGTGGTATCTGGGTAATATAACAGTTGCCTATATTGTTTACTAATTCATACTGTCACATAGTAATTGCACATGGCTGTACACATTTATGGCTGTGGATTGTCTACAACAACCTCTACAGTGTTTGAAAACTGTTGGCCTTGCAATGTGGACATTGGGACATATAGGTCCTCAATATAATGATGTGGCAAAACTCACACTGCAATGGATCCTGTCATTACACAATCACCCCAATAGGATACTGATGACACACACATAAAGACACATTTACCACTACTGAGTTTCAAAGTCCTACCTGACTAAGTATTGCTATTACAGTGTTACGTGGTTATTGAATGCGCCACAGAGCTTACATGTTGGAGAGCTGTCCAAAGGTATCTTGGAAGGTGAGTGACATCAACAGCAATGCTAAAGGAGGGGTAAGGGAAGTGTAGTAAGTGTGAATGTCCACAAAATCAGGTATCAACAAACACACACACACACACACACACACACACACACACACACACACACACACACACACACACACTCTTTCACAGAAATACCCACATTATCACAGCTGGCAGGATCAGGATTAGAACTCCTACCTAACTAGTTTGCTACACTGCAACATTTCACAGTTATCACAAGCACCACAGAGCATACAAAGTATGGCCAAAGGGTTATTTCAAGGTGACTGACATCAGCAGGCATGCTAAAGTAGGGCAATGGGAGGTGTAGTGAGTGTGAATGGCTTCAAAATCATTCATCTACACACACACACACACACACACACACACACACACACACACACACACACACACACACACACACACACTTGCCAGTACTGAGATGCATAGGTTCATTGCTTCACAGGTGTGTAGTAGTTGAATGGGCCTGAAGGCTCTACAAGGCTAGGCCAAGGGAATACCTTGGCATCAGGCCACATGACAATAGTCTCCAGTGTGGCTCAGGGGTGTAGTCCCTGGAGTGGTCCCCAGGGGTGGGTATTGTATTCACCATCCACTCATCTGGGTTACTATTGTGGGTGGCCAGTGATGTGCACTGCTTCCCATGTATGTGATCTATATTCCATAACATGGACAGTGTCTGGGTTGTGCACATGTCCCACACACATGTTCTTTGATGTGTGGAAGTGTACTTGAGGTCTCTGGGGTATGTTGTGTGGACAGATTGTTATCTTCTGATGTAGCATTCCTGAGATTATTTGGTGAGACCTGCCTATGTAACTGAGGTTGTGCTTGCACCTAAATTGACAGCATGATACAGGTATTCAGTGGAGTTAGTGGCGTCTGTCTGTACAGGGCATGTGTATAAGGCATGGTATTCCCTTTGTGGGTTATGTTTGTAGACTCTACAGTTGTTGCAGGCATCCAGTGGGGAACATAGCAAAAGGACCACTGTACATGTTTATTTGCCTACTGAGGTGGTGGAACAGGGTGCCATGTTCTTTTACTTACTGGATAACACATAGTCAGGAGATGTAACACATCAAAGTACTTTCTCATGTCAGTGGCACTGTTGTGGTCAACAGGCATGTAGTCCACTGCAATCACACTGTGGTTGCTATCTGTGAGGCAATATGCAGGGAACTACCAATATAGTGGTTGTTGCCTAGCCAAGTGTGTTTGTGTATGAGACGTGGGGGAGAGTGTTCTCTGAGTAATAGAAGGGTTGCCTATATTGTTCACCAATCCATAATGTCACATGTAGGGCTATGGATTGTCTACACCAACATTTCTGGTGTTTAACATCTATTGTCTTTGTAAGGTGGACATTGTGACATATACTAGGTCCTCAACATAATAATTTAGGAAAACCCACCCCACAATGGAGCCTGTTATTACAGGATCACAGCAAACCCCACACAGGATACTAATCACAGACACACACACACACACACACACACACACACACACACACACACACACACACACACACACACACTTGCCATAACTGAGATTCAACCCCCTACCTAGCTATGTATTGCTACTATAGTGTACATTGCACACACCATGGAGCTTATAGGATGGGTGTTGTTCCAAGGTACTTCTAAGGTGAGGAACATCATCAGCCCTTGTAAATACTGGCATTGGGTGATGTAGTGGTTGAGAGATCCCAAAAATTATTTTACCCTGCACACACATTTAAATTTGCCAAGGGTGAGGTTCAAACCTCTATCTAACGATGTTTATAGACCATTATGTTACGCATTTACCACATGCACCACTGACCTTGCATTGCTTAGGGCTGGTAACAGGTACTTCTAAGGTGAATGATATCTGCATGACTGATAAAGTCAGGCTCTGAAATGTGTACTGGGTGTAAATGGGGCCAACATTTTTGAAGTACCGACACACATAAGCATTTGCCATGGATGAGATTCAACCCCATACCTATGTGGTCATTGCTACTACATTGTTCCACATTTAGGGCATGCACCGTGGAGCTTACTTATTGGAGAGCTGTGCCAAGGTATCTTTGAAGGTGACTAACATCAGCAGCAGGGCTAAAGGAGGGGTGAAGGGAGAGTAGTAAGTGTCAATGTCCATAAAATATGGTGTTTTCAAATACACCCAGTTGCCATTTCTGGGATTAGAACTCCTACTTAACTAATATGTTACACTATAGTATGATACAGTTATTGCAAGTGCCACAGAGTGTATATGTTGGAGAGTTCTCCACAGCTATGTTTAACGCTGACTAACATCAGCAGCAGTGCTAATGGAGGGGTAACACACACAGTTTAACAATTGCCATGTTTGGGATTAAAACTCCTACCTAACTAATATGCTGCATTATAGCATTACGTAGTTACCACAAGTGCCATGGAGCTTATGGGGCTGGCATTTGTCCAAAGGGTTATTTCAAGGTGACTGACATCAGCAGGCATGCTAACATAGGGCAATGGGAGGTGTAGTGCCTGTGAATGCCCTTAAAATCATTTATTGCCACACACACAGAGTTTTGCAGCTGCCACGTCTGGGATTAGAACTCCTCTTTAACTAGTATGCTTCACTACCGCATTACACAGTTATCGCAAGCGCTATGGAGCTTATGGGACTGGCACTTGTCCAAAGGGCTATTTCAAGGTGACTGACATCAGCAGACATGCTAAAGTAGGGCAATGGGAGATGTAGTGACTATGAATGGCCTCAAAAGCATTCATCTCCACACACAGTTTCCATGTCTGGGATTAGAACTCCTACCTAAATAGTATGCTACACTAGAGCATTACGCAATTATTACAAGTGCCACATACCTTATGGGGCTGGCACTTGTCCAAAAGGTTATTTCAAGGAGATTGACATCAGCAGGCATGCTAAAATAGGGCAATGGGAGGTATAGTGACTGTGAATGGCCTCAAATTCATTCACCTCCACACACACAGAGTTTCACAGTTGCAATGCCTGGGAGTAGAACTCATACCCTATTAGTTTTCTACACTACAGTATTATGCATGTATCACAAGTGCCACACAGCTTATAGGGCTGAGATTTGCCCAGATGGTTATTGCAAGGTGACTGACATCAGCAGAAGTGCTAACATAGACAATGGGAAGTGCAGTGTGTATGAATGGGCCATAAATCATTCCTCTGGCAACACACACACACACACACACACACACACACACACACACACACACACACAAACTCAATCACACACAACTTTACATTTGACAGGACTGGGTATACAAATGCTAGATGAATACTGATTTGTACTCTCGTGTTACACAGTTATCAGAAGCACCACAGACACTATAGGGCTGAGGGCTACCAAAAGCAATGTCTACAGTGATTGACATCAGCACATCATGTGATATTGGCCAATTGGATGTGAGGTGGGTGGGGCAGGCCTCATGATGGAAATCTCTCTGTCACTGTCCATCTCTCTCTTCCCCACATCTCTGTGTGTGTATGTTTGACATATTATAGTGTGTTGGCCTTGGATATGTGTGAGTATTCCTATCCAATGTGTGTGCAAAGCATGAATGGTGTACAATGTGGTGTGTACGTGCACAGGCATCTGCGACTGACAGATATGTGTAGTCCACTGTACTGTCAGACATGGGCTTCATTTCTTTAGTGTAGGAGCATGACCAGTATGACCTTCTGTATTGAGTGTGTGAATCCATTCCAGGTAGGTTCTACTCCAGTCCAGGGTTTGGTGTTCTACACCTACAGCTAGCAACCCTTTTCTGCAGGATATCTATAGACAGGTTGACAATATGGAGTCACAATGGGCAACATATAGTGGGATACTGTAACTATTGTGTCTGTGGTGCTTGTGTTAGCAGAGATATTCAGACATATGTACTGTTTTACACTGTGATGTATTATGTCATCAACTATTGACAGATATACTTATTTGCTCACAGTTATTTCATGGGAAATACAAGATAAATGAAGCTGTGTCCAGTATTGTGGTCTACAGCCTACATATCCTTGCACACTCATGCCATTCTGGAGGGGCAGTTGCAGACACTTGCTGATGGGTCTGTGTAAATGGTCCAGCACCTTGGTACTGTGGTGGTTGAGGATCCCCTTCTTGTACATATATCGACTTAACAGAATGACCATATCCTATTGTGGCCATACCTCTCAACTGTACAGAATCACCCAGGTTACCCAGAGGCAAGTCTCATATATCTGGTCAGTTCCCCTTTATACTGTGGTTTACAAGCAGGTTTGTAGCCACCCATCACTGGGTTTGCAGGCAGGGGTAGTATGGGCACACATCAGAGTTTCAGACTTCACACACTACATGACGTTCATGCTTCTAAACCCCCCCCCACTCTGTTACTCTATCCTTCTCCTATCATTATGCGAGTGATATCTGAGAAGTATTCCTATAGTTGTCCCTTCATCCCAGCAGTATTTAGGGGTTGGTCCACAGTTCATGCAGTAGGACATGGTGGGCATGCTACTGGTATTTGTCAACACAGCCTTGCATTTGTGTTCTGTTGACTGTGTTATGTTGTTAGCTGGGACCCCATGAGATAACATACATTGGCACTACGGGTGAGGCACAGGCCTTTGACAGAGGACTGTAGGCTATTTGGTACTGATGTAGGCCATCTGTAGCAGGCCAGTGCATTATGTCACTCCTACATTCCCAGGCTGTGAGCCACTGGATTCCCCTGGGGTGACAGGGTAAGTGTGTGAGGTGTTAATGGCAATAGTTCCTGTTCATATTAATCCATTGGTCTGGATGCTGGCAGGGTGCTGCTTACAGCTAGGGACACACCTGCATGGGACACCTCTTTAGCATGCTGCATTCTGTGGGTATTCCCATAAAGAAATGGAGGTCATACTGAACTCATTCCCAGATATACCTTGGACATTACCCTTTTGCTGGCTTGTGCAGGGACATCAGTGGTTTCTCAGTACTTCATACCCATGCCTTTTGTGGTCTGCCACTGATTGGCCAGACTAGATAAGTATTCCATACTACACAGACAACTAATGTGCTGCTAACCTGTATGCACAATTCTAAAGGTGTGTGCAGTTGACAGTTAAATTTTAAGTACTCTGTCTAGGGTGTTTTCACCTGTGTATTGTGTGTATGTCTAGGCCCACATTCATGGCATGTCCGTCCTTCAGATGGTGACAGATATTGACATCTGGACAGTGAGTATGGATGACTGCTGACATGGGTATTGCTGAGATGCATTGTGGTTGGTACTGCAGTTGTTAGAACATGGCCCTGCCATTAACAGTACTGGCCATAGGCCACCAAGACACAACCCTCCATGCCTACATGTTAACCACTTCCAGACAATATTGAACACACAACAACCTAACACACGGGCCCCTGGATATTGTACAAATGCAACAATCTATCTTGCAAATTGGTCAAGCTCAGGTAATCGGTGCTCGACTGTTAATAAACCCACATGTGCATGTTACTGCATTTCTACATAAGATTGTGGGAGGGGGGCACACCTGATGACTTTAAACATTTGCTATGACTGTACTGGTATTTCAGGTACTCTGTTGGCTTCCATTTCATTTTGTATTCTGACCTATCATGCAGACTGGAGGCATATCAGTAGAGTACAGATCTTAGGTTTTATTGACCTATATTTCAGTTTCAGACTTCTTACCCTTTAGAACTAACATACAACTGCCAGACCTGTTGTAATCTGTCTGTGTAGGTCTGGAGGGGGGCTGTTCACCACTGCCATAATTTGGAGGCCTTATCCCAGCCTTTCTTTATAGTCATCTACACCTGCCCTGCTGGCTGAGGCTGGTGTTGGGTATGTGAGCCTCACCGACATGCATGTGTGTGTCCTATGGACACATATTTGGGCCACCATGTGTACTGCAGTGGGATTTGTCACCTTGTCTAGTACTGTCTAGTATGTTGACAGCAGTATTTGTTATGGATTTCATGCTGCCCATATAGGTGTTCACTATCTGCTGCCATCCCATTCAGCCATCCAATGCCCATGCATGCTCACGTCCATACCATAGATACAACTATCAGAACATACTACTCCATTCAGCAATTGATAGGAAGAGTGACTTACCTTGTGGCTGTGCCAGTATTGAGTACAGTGCTGGAGGACTGACTATGTCAGATGCACATAGTACACTCCGTATACATGGTAAAGCACAGGTAATGTCATGTTTGGCATCCTATTTACTGTATGTGCAAGTCAGAGAGAGGTGTCATTCCCTGGGTCCCTACCATGTTAGTATATGTGCTATGCATTGCCTCTTTGCCAAAGTCTGGGTATACTGGGCACACCTCCTTCTGCCTACATGGGCAGGCTCAGGTTGTTCCTCCTCCAAGTCCCTCTGTGCCTGTGATGGCCTTGGCGATGGTGGGGGGGCTGTGTGGCCTTGCCCAGTGCTGTTCCTGCTGCTTGTGTAGCATGGCACATACTATGAACATTTGTGTACATGTAGCTGGAGAGTACTGCAAGACTCCACCGGATATGTCCAGGCAGTGGAAACATGACTTGAGCATCCCAAACACACACTCTATTATGATTCTGGATTGTGCGTGTGCCTCATTATGGAGTTCATGTTTGGGTGTGTGTGCATTTCTGATGGGTGTCATCAGCCATGGCTCCACTGTGTAACCAGCATTCTCCACTAGGTGGCCATATGGGATGTCCCCACTGGTAAATGACTGGTACAGCTGTGTCATATGCCAGATGTGTGAGTCGTGATAGCTTCCAGGGGTGCCAGCACACACATTCAAAATAATGCCCTGGGCATCACACACGACCTGGCAGTTAATGGGCGGAAGCCCTTGTAGTTTATGTAGACCCTACCCCGCTCACCAGGTGGTGCTTTGATGTGTATGTGCGTGCAGTCTATAGCACCCACTACCTCAGGGTATACTGCTATTTGGTGGAAGAGACGCATATTGCTGGTCAATGCCTCACAGGTGTTGAGTAAATATATGTGCTCACCGGCATGTGCTGACATGGCATCCAGGAACTGGTGGAGTACCCTGGATGCTGATGCCTGTGAGATCCCCATGATATCCCCAGTTGGCCTTTGGAAGGTACCTGTGACTAGTATTCTTAACCTTGGTATCCACTGGGATGGGTTCCCCTCTGTTGGTTCTGTGTGTGAGGTGTGGCTGGCACAGCTCAACAATTTGCTGTAGGAGGTCCATGCCCACCCTTTAGTGCTCCACTATCTCCAGCTCATGTAGCCCCTGGTAGGTTATCCTAGGTCTGTACATTCTTCTCCTTCTCCTCACTGTGGGTTGGTCATCAGCATTTACATCCTCACCACCCTCAGCCTCTTCCACATATTGATGTATGAGAGCAACAGCAGCCCCTAACATTTTGTTAGCTTTGTCAGGTAAAATTTCCCCATCTGTGTACACTGGTGGTGTAGAGTTTGTGGGAAACCCAGAGTGAAAGGTGTTTATAGTAGTGTGCTGGGCTGGGTGGCAGCCTGTGTAATTGGCTGATTCTGATGCATTTCACCTGCCAGCTATGCTAGTTCTCCTTGATTGCCTTCCTACTGCTGTTTTACCTCCCCATTGCCTTCCCATTTAAACCCCGAGGTGCTCCGCGCATACCCAGTGCTTAGATGTGAACAGAGCTGCTATTTCCTGTTTTTTTTTTTAAACTCGATGCGCAGCTCGCACACCTGTTTAGGCAATGTAAACACTGCTAGGCAGCCTCAGACAGACCCCCTTCCTTAGGTGTGCTTAGCTAAGTGCAAACACAGGCCACAGAGCTCCAGTAAGCTTGCAACATGCTTGACACTCCCCTTTATGAGGTCATCTACCTCTTATACTTATATCATGGTGTTGCTGCACCTACACAGTTGGGTGCAAGCAAACAATGAAAGGAATTCTGTGATTCAGTATCAGTCCCCTCATTTGCATAAAACAGAATGCTAATTCATAGTTACCACACTCACACTGAGCCTTGCCCCCTTAGCAACCACTATTCCCTGGTATTGTTGTCTTATGCATGCCATTGACTATCATGGCAAAATGCTGAATTGGGTTTAAAAGTTTATTTCCAACCTTTTTCCTTATTTTCGGGCTGATCCAATTTGTGCACCGCTGCCCTGCGCTTAAACGGCCGAAATCAGCCAAAAAAAAACAAAAGTTATTTTTTATAATTTTGCAACTATTTCTCATGCCAACAGCCATATATTTGGCCATTGGCATGCCTACTACATTGAATACATGCTTTCTTTGGAGCTGTCATGCCTCCGATTTGTAATTTGCAGAAATGTATTTGGTTAGTAACCGAATACATTTCTGCAGGTTGCACTATTGCTGCACAGACACCTGCCTGCTTCCTGGATCACTACTTCACCTCATTTGCATGTTTTTCACCAGCAAATGGAGTAATTAGCATATAGCAGTTGTGTCCATGCAGGAATAGTGTAGGACCACTCATGCACATCCCTGGAGCTCGTTTCTGGATCGCTCGTTGGACATATTGTGTGCAGCAGCTCTTGCACTATTCCTGTGCAGAGCTTGCTGAATCTGGGGGGGTAGGAAAAATGCAATGTGTTATCTGTATTACAAAGAAGGCAGTAAAGTAGTGGGAAGTGGCTGATATCCTTACATATTCTCTGGCTACGGAAAGCAGTTTAATTAAAACTAATGGCTGTGATGTAGCAGACAGCAGGCAGAAATGGAAGTTGAAATGAAGCTATTTTATGTCCTGCTACTGCTGTTTATTGGCCAGTGCTGTCTGATTCTAGTGCCAGACTCAATGTTAACAGCATATAGGGGGTGATTAACAATTACTAAGCACCCTCATGAGGATTGTTAAGGTCAGATCTCACACAAAAGTAGCACTGAATGAGGAAGTTATTTAACTGTTTTCAGAACACAACCATGGAGCTCCATGCACTACATATTTATAATGTATATATGTATTATTATTATTATTATGACTGCATTATTCCTGTAAGATTATAATAGGCTTATAGTAATTGGAGTTAAAGTTTGACTAAGAAGTTAAGGAGGAGAGGAAGTGGGAGGCAGTAAAGTCAGTAGAGAGATAAGGCATAGAACTGAGCAGGGGAATAATGGGTTAGAAGGAGGCAGAAGGAAGAGGGAGAAAGGGTGGCATACAGGAGAGTAGGGGGACAAGAGGGCAGAAGGAATGAAGAAGAGAGGAGGCTAGTAGGGAGAGAGGAAAGGGGAACATAGTAGGAGGTGAAGGTGTATATAGGTAGGGGAGTAAGAAGGATAAGTTAAAGGAGGTATAGAATAAAGCAAGATGAAATGTAGGAAATGAAGTGATACATATGAAGGTTAGGGTATTATGGATGAAGAGGGGATAGAGGGGATTACATACTTTGATTAAGCTATAAGGAGAATACAACAATGGGGAGACTTTTGCTGGTTTACACCCAGCAGATGTTCACTTTGTTATATTCCTGAATTGCTGTATTTATTTGAACTTTTTTCAACTACATGCATGATCTGTCCCTTAGCGTAAGTAAAAAAGAAAGAATGGTTGCCTCTGGGACACTATTTCCATTATTGCTACTGATGTGTTGTGGTGATCCCTGTTGATTTATGTTCCTCTTTTGTTTTTGTTTTGTTTTGTGAGCTTTTCTGGTACCTTTTCAGTTTTGCAGTTTCTAGTGTTAGTATTACTGTAAATAGAAAGTATTTGTTGACATTATTTTCCCAGACTGCAGACTGCAGACTGCTTCTCTCCTTGCTTTTGATTTGTCATGTTGGCTGCTGACGCTGTGTGCCTGTTTTGATCTGTGAATGTTTGTGATGTTCTTGGACAGCATAAGATTTGTCATGAACTTCAACAATTGGCTAAGCTTCTGGTGTCATTTTAAGGGGATCCATTATCTGTCTGCCTGGCATGGCATGATCAACAAACCACGATGCTTTGCCAGAGATGGCCTGCACCTGTCACCCCTGGGATTCCAGATACTGGCTAAGGCTCTAGCCACCCCTATAGTGCCTTTCTTAGGCAAGGTTCAAATGACAAATTCACCACCGTAACAGGTACAGGCAAGAAGAATCTGAGGGTATTGCTACTCAATGCTAGAAGTCTAAACCTTGAAATGCACTCACTCGAGGCACTATCGACATCTGTGCAGTGATAGAGACCTGGTTCAAGGCTCCAGTACCACTGCATTACCAGGCTATAATTCATACCACACCTTTCGGCCACCTAACCTGGACCGAAACACTAAAGGCGGAGGCGTGTCCATATTCATTAAGGATATCCACACCTCCAGGCTAGTTGCTCAGCATAATGCATCCGAGATTATCCAAGTGCAACTAACTCTGGTCAAGACCGCAATCCAAATTGTAGCTTGTTACAGATCCCCCACCATGCCCCAGGATTCCAACTCCTCATTTCTTGATACACTGGAAATATTAGGGTACAACCTAACACCCTAATAATGGGTGATTTCAACTACCCTACCATTAACTGGGAAAACTACTCATGTACCAACTCTTGTGCTCAACGTTTTCCGGAATTCCTAAATTCCAATGCCTTGGATCAGCTTATCCACACCCCCACCAGGGGCAGCAATATCCTAGACCTGGTTATTACCAACATGGGCAACCGGTGCTCCACACCAGAGGTCATTCCTCGTTGGTCAGATCCGACCACAAGCTAATCACCCTAGACATCCACATCCCTCCCCCACCCCCCATTAGGGAAACCACAGTAAAAAAATTCTCCAAAGCCAACTTCACGCTTCTTAAGACAGAAGTGGCAAACTTCACAACGCCATGCTGATGGACAATAGAGGTATGACTGCTGAATCCTACACAAATGCACTTTACAAGCACTTACACGAGTGCATGGATCGTGCAATCCCTAACAGAACCAAGATGCTATCCTCCAAAAAAAGGAAGCCAATCTGGTGGTCCTCTGCCATAGACAAACTCTACAACAGAAGAAAGAAACTTTTGCAAAAAATAGTAAAATCTCATGATTAGAGAAACTCCCTGGTCAGCCTCAGTGTCTTTCGGCTTTTCCCGGTTAGGGGTTGCCACAGTGGAACTCCGGTCCGCTAATGATTGGTAGTTGATTTTTACATGCCGAGTTACCAGCCCTGACGCACAACCGTCAACGAAGGTACGCCCATTAATGCATGTCTCCACGGAGAAGATGCTCTAGCTGAGAATCGAACCGGACAGCGTCAGCCTCAGTAAGAAACTGAAATCCCTCATAAAATCCTCCAAAGCTAGTTATGAAAACAAAATTGCCACTGACTCTAAAGACAACCACAAAGCATTCTATAGCTATGCCAAGAATCTCAATGGCAACACTCAGATCTGCTCTGAGGTACAGAACCAACTGATATTACCAGCATCCTGGCAGATAGGTTCAGTGCTAACTTTACCCCCCTGTCATCCCCTAAAGGGCCCATCTCTATACCAGAAGAATGGAAAGTTCCTGTAATCACGGCTGCACAGGTAAAAAACACACTATCCAAAGCCAAGAACACAGCATCAATGGGACCTGACAACATCTCAAGCTGTGTTCTACATAAACTACAGAACAAACTGGCACCCCACCTAAGTACCATGTTCAATCATAGCCTCAACTCAGGCTATGTGCCCATTGAATGGTGCACAGCAACGGTTATCTCACTCCACAAAGGGGGAGCCACCACAGATCCCGGAAACTACCGCCCCATTAGCCTAACGAGCCTGGTCTGCAAGGCTATGGAATGTATCATCATGGAACTTATAAACAATGACATTGGTAACCTCCAAACTCAGGACCCCACCCAGTTTGGGTTTGTGAAAGGCAGATCATGTCTCCTAAACCTGGTAGACTTCTTTGAAGAAGTCACCAAAGCCATAGATGAGGGTAAGGTGGTTCACACAGCCTATCTAGATCTCGCCAAGGCTTTCAACACCATCCCCCACTCTGGAATTATAGATAAACTCACTAAACTAGGTATAAATCCCTATGTCACAAGATGGGTTGCCAACTGGCTCACTGACAGAACCCACACTGTGAAAGTAGCAGACTCCAAATCCAACTTCAGACCAGTGACAAGTGGAGTACCACAGGGTTCAGTCCTGGGTCCTCTCCTGTTTGGTATCTACTTCTCTGAAGTACAGGCTAACACAGAAGGTCTTTGGCTAATGAATTTCACAGATGACTGCAAACTAGGAGCCATAATCAAAACTCCAAAAGATGTGGACATCCTACAAAAGGGCCTCGCTGAGACAGATGCCTGGTGTCAAAGCCTCAAGCTCAATGCCAAAAAGTGCATTGTCATCCCTTTTGGTAAAAACTCTGTACCCATGAACTATCACATAGGCTGTAGTCTACTTAACACTGAAAGTGTGATAAGAGACCTTGGGACACAGGTGGACGGTAGTCTCTCCTTTGATAATCACATTGACACAGTAGTCAGGAAATCCTTCTACGTGGCACACCTCATCACAAAAGGTTTCTCATCCAGGAAAAAAGAGGTAATTTTTCCCCTCTACTCGTCACTCATTAGACCCATTATAGAGTACAATGCCCCTTTTGGTATGTACCTCACAAGACATCTTCAACAACTGGTAAGGCCACAGAAATACCTCACAAAGAGTATTACCGGCCTCAAACAGATGCCCTACGCAAACCGTCTCAAAAAACTGCAGCTTTACTCCATCGTATATCGCCTACTCAGAGGCGATCTCTGCCTAACACACAAAGCTATGTCAAACCCAGAGCTTTTAGACATGCTCCACTTAAAGAAATCCCAATCCCTTTGAGCTGCACACTCTAGGGACCTAAACCTTGTCACCACAATAAACAGAACATGCTGGAGGGATAGATTCCTGTCCCAGAGACTTCTCATACTCTGGAACAAACTACATCTATGTCAAACAAAGCTCCTCATTAGCAATCTTCAAGAAAAATCTTGATGATTGGATGGGAGATAGGAAATTTACCTCGGGGATCACCTCTGTGGCTCTGCTCGACAGGGGCACAGGAAAATAATTTTCTTGGGTGGCGAAAGCCAAGGTACCTTTTGGCTAGGCTTATATAGGCCCTAAGGCCAATAGCCTAGTACCTACCTATGAACCTATGAAAAGTTGATGACTTAATATAGGTAATGTTTTACATGGGAGTAGGTAGTACACAATGTTTGCTTTATCTTTAATGACTATGATGAGTGGCAGAGAGAGGCCACATAACTGCATTAAGCAAAGTGCTTATTGTACTTCATTGCAGACATTGGAAAGTATTTTCTATATACAGATGATATGCATGACCAGATGTAGAACAGAGCTAGTGCTTTTGTGCTGTGTAATGTTAGTCTGATAAGTTCATAGGGAAGTACTGAGCAATCAGTCTGCAGAACATTACAAGCCTAGCCAAAAATAAATTCCATCCAGCCTCATGGAGGACAAGACAGTAAGACTAGGGGAGAATTAAGGCTGCCCATCTAACTATCTAGATTTACCTTGTAGGTGTCAAGGGTGCTACTCTGACATGTAGTGGAAGTTTATTCCATAGGTGAGGAATACACTGGGATATGAATTTATAACACCGACTTAATTCTTTGTTGATGAAGGTTTAGTTCCTTTAACCAGGTATTCGAGGTGTCATTTGTTCTGTTAAGAAATAGATCAAATAAGGTTGGATCTTTCATGTCTCAAAAGATTAGACACAGATCTCCATGAAGGCTGCTAGTCTGTCCTGGTAACTATTTTTGTGGCTATTGATTGTTTTAGTTACAACTCTCTGAGTTCTCTCAAGTTGAATGGTATGTTTAGAGAAATACATTCAAAAAGGTACATTATATTCAATAATGGTTCTAATGATATATGAATAAAGAGGAATTTACACTTCTTTGGATCTAATAGAGCTGCCTATGAAAATTAGATGAGCTAGACAGAAGGCTTTCTGAACTCCTGTGGAGATATGATGATGAAATGATAAGGAAATGTCAACAAGAGAGGTGTGTGTCACCTATATGGGATATGAAAATGTTTTGTTTAACAAAATGAGCAATTATACCTTTTTCACATTTAATTTGAGGTAATTGCTCTTGCTCTATCCCATGAAGGAGTAACTTTGAGTCAGTGGAAATGGAACAACAGCACCCAGTCTACAGTCATCCACAAACTTAGATAACCACAGGCCAGGGGATCTAAGCCTGAGGGTCTGATTAATAGACTCCAAATAGAAAAGGGCCCAGCACTGAGCCCGGTGGTACACCACTGTTATTTTTTATTTCATTTATTTTTTGCTTTCAGAAGTGGCACCTGTGACTTTAACCACATGGGTTCTGCCAGACAATTAGTTAACTATTCACTGCACAACATAAGAATATATATTCAGATTAACAAGTCTGTCAATAATACCTGCATGGGCAATAGTGTCAGATGCCTTGGCCAGGTCCAGGTATGCTGCATATATTGCCCAACCACTATCCATTGTTTTGGTTACTTTCTCAAAGTAATTAATGTGGTTAAAGAGGCAGAACCTTTCTTTGACAAAGCTAAATTTCTGAGGGTTCATGTTTAAGAGATTTTCAATGCTCATATTAAAGAGGTCTGAGATAATATGTTCCATAGCTTTACATATAGTTACCATGAAGCTAGTGAGACAAATAGGTCTATAGTTACCATGGTCCGTAACTGGGCTACCCTTGTGTAATGGCATTACAGTGACTGTTTTCCAGGCTTTAGGAATGTAACCAGTGGGGGGACTTATATCAAAGAGGTGGATGGAGTAAAATTTGCTCTAAATTTGTCATTTAGGATATTAGCTGTTTTCTTTGGGCCAGAGTGTGCATCATTATTGTGGACTAGCTAAAAACATTGTTGGGCATTAGA
This sequence comes from Protopterus annectens, assembly GCF_019279795.1. Lineage (NCBI taxonomy): Eukaryota > Metazoa > Chordata > Ceratodontiformes > Protopteridae > Protopterus > Protopterus annectens. The sequence continues at coordinate 759,157,608 of NC_056725.1, read as the reverse complement.
TCTTAACTTTCTGATATAGCTAAATAAATATTTGCAGTTATTTTTGGCTACTGTAGCAATTTTAAGTTCATACTCAGCTATGAGCTTTCTAATGGTTCCCTTAAGCTCTTTAGCAGTTTGCTTAACAGTGAGCTTAAGGTAGGTAAAATGAGACCTATTATAAGCATTAAGCAATTTCTCTCTCTTGTTATATAATCTTATATTAGGTGTTTTACCACAGGGCTTTGTTTTTAAAGTACTTATTGTAGTTGGTGTGGATAAGGACTGCCTCATCAATACAACTATTTATGTAGGAGTAGAAGTCAAAAGTATAAGTAGCAGATTTAGCAATGAGATCCATCAGAAGAGGATTACAGTGGAATTTATTTAGGTAATCAAGAAACTGAAGAAGTTTTGTTTTTGAGAAGTCCCTAAACACAGAGCTATTTACAGGGGAAGTACCACCAGGTTTAAAGGAAAAGGTCACTAAATTATGGTCTGATTTAAAAAGACATGATGATACTTATGGAACTTTCAAGAAGTGGCCATATTTTTGAGAACTAGATAAAGGATACTCAGGCCCCTAGTAGGATGGTTCACTATTTGTGATAGAGTTAGTATGTATAATGTCAAGGAAGTGCTGGGCATGGCGATTACTAGAAGTGAAGGTCACATGGTTTACAGATGAATAGTTGAAGTCCTCCAATAGAATGGTTTGGGGTTTAATGGGGGAAGTAGATGTAGCGAGTGTTTTATGCCTAGCCAAATAGTGGTAATTATTCTTTTTATGGTGATTGA